>NC_058403.1:15491274-15791274 GCF_002201575.2 Neomonachus schauinslandi
CACAAACATGGTGTCCGGATTCCTCCAGAGTGAGTGATCCAAGACAGTAAGACAGACGCTGCAATGTTTTTTATGACCAGCTCTCAAAGTCTACGTCCTCACTTTTGGATTCTTTATCACCAGCACCTGTGGCGGTGGTACACTTCATTAATGATTATTTGCACCTGACATAGGATAGGTCCACCAGGTGCTTAGGGACTGACTTAGCCCATCAACACAGTTAGGCCTCCCTCCTGGGACTAGAGACTGGCACCAACTGTCAGTTCTCTGACTCCTGTGTGAATTATTATAGTGAGATGCTCAGCAGCTACCAAAGCAAGGGATTTAATGGCCATTGGTTCAGGCTCTCATCTTGGGTCCAAGGTAGGTATCCTTGGTAGAGTCAGGGCTAGGCCAATCCTCAACACTGTAAGTGTCCCCTTTTCCTTTACTCTAAGACAGGGGAGTTGCCCAGATGTCTGCCTTCGTCACTGTGCCTGTGAAGGATATGGGCATCCCTTCCCAAAGCCTGTATTCCTGTGGTTATCAATCCTGGCTGCATATTAGAGTCATATGGGGAGTTTTGAAAAGATAGCAATTGGGGCGCCTGGGTGGCTCAGTTGGTTGAGTGACTGCCTTCGGCTCAGGTCATGATCCTGGAGTCCCGGGATCGAGTCCCACATCGGGGGGGGGGGGGTCCCTGCTCAGGGGGGGGTCTGCTTCTCCCTCTCCCCCTCCTCCCTCTCGTGCTGTCTCTCATTCTCTCTCTCAAATAAATAAATAAAATCTTTAAAAAAAAAAAAAAAAGAAAAGATAGCAATTGTCAGCTCTCATTCTCCATGATACTTACTCAGTGGTCTATGATGGGGCCCCTGGCATCACTGTATTTTGAAACATATTCAGGCAATTATAGTGTGCAGCAAGAGTTGAGAAACACTGCTCTATTTTCTTCCTGAGTACCAAAAAAGGGTTGGCCAACTTTCTAAAAAAGGCCAAACAGGAAATATTTTAGGCTTTCAGCTAACTGTTCAACTCTGCCAGCATATCACAAAAGCAAATGAGTGAGCATGGCTGTGGGCCAATAAAATTTCATTTACAAAAACAGGTTGTGGGCCAGATTTGGCTTGTGAGCTGCGGCTTGTCAGCCCTTGAGCTAGATCAACAGAGCATGAATAGCACCCTGAAGCTACAGCCGAAGGCTCCAGTAGGGCCACCAAGCTGCAGGAGTCTCACTGTGTGTCCTGAATTCTGGCAACGGTAAAATTTTAGTTTCCCTAGTCTCTACACATTTGAACTAGCTGCTTGGTGTAGGCCTAGTTGTGGTGTCATTTGTCTTGAATAGGATTGGACCTATCCTTCGACCAGAATCCCTACCACTACCCTATTGTGGCAGGGTCATGCAGGGGGAAATAACCTCAGAGCCACGAAGACCCTGTCTCTGGGACTCTCACCCCACGGCTGTGATACTCACCGCTGTGTGTCACCAGGCACGTACAGCCGCTGCTCCCAGTCCCTGGTCTCTTTTCCCCCACTGGGCTGAAGATGCAGTTGGAAGACAAGTCTTCATAGCTCTCTTATAAACGTTTCTTCATGTCTTGCAAGAAGGCACAAACTGCCCTTTGCTCTAGGTTATATTTTCAAGAATATGTGTCTAGTGAACATCCTTGGAAGCTAGGGATAGTGTCTCCAAAGAGAAGACACTCCTAGAGCAAAGAGCAGGCATGCATTCTTACTCTTCAGTCTCATAAACAGTGTCTCTCCACAACAAAGGGAAGGCATGCTTAATGCCCATAATAAAAAATCAGGATTCCCTGAGTTCAGGGTTTCTCTCTGAGGATGCAACCCTCTATGTGTGCAGGGTTTTGTCGGGGCCCATCGGTGTTGCTCCCGTAGGACTCGGGGGCCAGGAGAAACAGATGAACATATGCTGATCCTCATACGAATTGCTATGCTGAGTAATAAAATTCTTTGTCTCTGACCCAGAAGCTTTCTTGGGTGAAACTGTCAGACTGACCCGTTAGCTTCAAGTAGGGTAAAAGCTCCACAGTGCAGTGCCCTGCAGTTTTCCCTCCTTAGTGCTGGCTGACCGGAGCCAGTGGGCCTTCATGGGATGGTCCACTCCCAGAATGTTGTCCTGGCACGTTTGCACACACTCCCAGAAACAAGCAAGCCTCCCTGGTGACCGCAGAGAGCTCTCACCTCTATCTCACTCCTTCCCCATTCTTTACTTCACGCATGAGGTTTTCTTGCCAATCCCACTGCCTCTGCCAGTGAGCTAGGCCAATGTGGTTGGAGTCTGGAGATTTCTGAGGATGATGGTGAGGCTCAGCCCAAGTTGTTTTCACTGTGCCATTTCGAGGAAAAATCAAATTCGGGGCATGCTCAGGAAACCATGGCCTGAAGATGAAGCTAAAGGTATGACTATGAAATCCTTCTGTATGCCCTCAGAAGCCAAGGTGCTGCCACAGGGCAGGTTCGGTCAGAATAAAGGCCCTCTAAAGATTTTATGGATGCACCTCACAGACTCAAATAATAGGGCCTCCAGGAAGTTTAAAGCCATTACCCCTAAGACATCTCAGCACAAGCCAAGGTAATGAAGTTATCTTGAAGAAAATTTATGTGTGTCACATACTAATGGAGTTAACCCCAAAAGATTGTTGGGAGACTTTAACATTTTAAAGAGGCCTATATCAATGTTAATAGTTTGGACTGAAAAGGACAGAACATACAAAATGAAAAAGAGGTTTTGGACCTCTAGACATCTAGAAAGCAGGCCCCAGCCTGTGAAAACTACTTAGATGCAATTAGGTGCTACTTTAGTGATGAAATAAATCAGAGGACAAACCAAGAGCTTAGATGAGGGGACCGAGAGCCATGGTGAGTCAGTTCTGGGCTGCAGTAGGACCGAGTCCAACATTTGCCTGGCTGCATTTCAGAATCCTTTTGAACAGTGGTACCCACAGCACTTATTGTATGCTTGGCCCAAGATTGTAGGCTGGGTGTGGGGGAGGAGGACAGCGTACCCCTTCAGCACACGGCATACAGATAAGGAGTTGCTGCACTTGCTGTAGTTCAGGAACAACACCTGAGGGGTCTCATCCACTTCTAGACCTGAGTTTTTAGCCCCACTCTACACTGGTGCCTTATTAATGTGCTAGTCACTACATCTTGGGTTCTCCACTTGAGCATGTTTATGATTTGCACATCAGCTCTCTGCTACCTCACATAGAATAGGGCTGTTAGGTAGAGCGCCTGGCTGGCTCAGACCATGGAGCATGCGACTCTTGATCTCGGGACCAAGGGTTCAAGCTTCATATTGGGTGTGGAGATTACTTAGGAATAAAATCTTAAAAAAAAGAGCAGAGTCATTAGGTGCTGTAGGTTAGAAACAAGATGATGAGTTCCAGATGCTAAGGTGATGTTGTATTGGGGTGAGACTTTGGGGGGCTTCACATGGCCAACAGAATGCAGCAGAGGTGATGTTATGTTACTTCTGAGATCAAGTTATAGGAGATAGCAGCTTCCATCTTGGAGATAGCCATCCGTCTCTGGCTCTCAGATCCTTTCTCTGGGAGAATCCATGTTGTGAGCAGCCTTATGGAGAGGCCCATATGCCAAGGAAATAAATTCTGCTAACAGCCATATGAGTGATCTTAGAAGTGGATCATTAATCCCCATTTGAGTCTTGACATAACTATGGCCTTAGCTGACCACTTTATCGTAACCTCAGAGACCCTGAGCATGCACCACCCAGATTCACCTATGTATTTTCTAAAACTTAAAAAATTCAGTCTTGAGTGCCTGGGTGGCTCAGTCGGTAAGCATCTGCCTTTGGCTCAGGTCATGATCCCAGAGTCCTGGGATCGAGTCGCACATTGGGCTCCTTGCTCAGCAGGGAGTCCGATTCTCCCTCTCCCTCTGCCCCTGCTTGCGTCCCCTCTCTCGCTGTGTCTCTCTCTGTCGAATAAATAAATAAAATCTTTAAAAAAATAAAAATAAAAAAATAAAAAATTCAGTCTTTCATATTTACTCCTTAATCTACTTTAGTGATGAGAGAGAAAGACTGTTGGAGAAGGTCATCAAGAGGATGTGACTGCCACTGGGGCACCTGGGTAGGTGAGTTAGTTAAGCGTCTAACTCTCGATTTTGGCTCAGGTCATGATCTCAGCATCCTGAGATCAGGCCCTGTGCTCAGGAGGGAGTCTGCTTGAGATTCTCTCTGTCCCTCTCCCTCTGTCCCTCCCCCCAGCATGCATGTTGCTCTCTCTCTCTAATAAATACATAAATCTGGAAAAAAAAAAAAAAAAGATGTGACTGCCGGTTGACCCACTAGCAGGACCCAGGCAATGGAGGGCTCCTTACCCCCTCTCCTTTCCCTGGAATGTATGTTCTGCCCACTGTTCCCACAGCTGGAGTCATTTTCAAAGACACAGCTTTGAGAGAGCAATGTGTGGTTGAGACTCTCTGGATGGTGTATGTGACTGAACCCTGTTACGGCCTCTATGCAAACTTTTAAGATTCTGGTGGGTGGGTGCTGAGATCTATTCATCTTGCTTCATTTTCCTTATAGGGTGTCTTGTCTGTCAGCTTCCCTGCTCATTAAAACTGCCACCCACCTATCTGGAACGGAGGGCCTCTTTCTTTGGTCTCTCTCAGCCCTCCGTGTATGGGGGCCAGTTTCACATTTTACCGGGGGAACTCCTGAGGTTGTGAACTGACAGTCATTTGTACCAGTAGTAGTTACAGAATATTCCATTTCATTTGCAGTGTCATCTCCATCATACATGAGTTTCTTTTCTTTTTTTTTTAAAGATTTTATTTATTTATTTGAGAGAGAATGAGAGAGAGCACATGAGAGGGGGGAGGGTCAGAGGGAGAAGCAGACTCCCCGCCGAGCAGGGAGCCCGATGCGGGACTCGATCCCGGGACTCCAGGATCATGACCTGAGCCGAAGGCAGTCGCTTAACCAACTGAGCCACCCAGGCGCCCCATACATGAGTTTCTATATGTATGTGCATTTCTTTTTCTTTCTTAAAGATTTTATTTATTTATCTGACAGAGAGAGACACAGCAAGAGAGGGAACACAAGCAGGGGGAGTGGGAGAGGGAGAAGCAGGCTTCCCGCGGAGCAGGGAGCCCGATGCGGGGCTCGATCCCAGGACCCTGGGATCATGACCCCAGCAGAAGGCAACTTAACCAACTGAGCCACAGCAGTGCCCCTGTATGTGCATTTCTTTATGAGTTTTCTATTCTGTTTCAATTTATCTTTGGGCCAATAAAAAAAATTGTCTTAATTATTGTTGAATACTCTTTGACCACTGGGTAGTTCAAGCTTCTCCATGCTCTTATTTGAGAGTGTATTGGTAGTTCTTGGCCTTTTGTTCTAGGTCCATGAAAAACCTTCTTGGGATTTCTTTTTTTTAAGATTTTATTTATTTGAGAGAGAGAAGGAGCAGAGGGAGAGGGAGAAGCAGACTCCCTGCCAAGCAGGGAGCCCAACGTGGGGCTTGATCCTGGAACTCCGGGATCATGACCTGAGCTGGAGGCAGACACTTAACTGACTGAGCTACCCAGGCGCCCCACCCTCTTGGGATTTTGACTGGAATAGTACTGTATCTACACGAAGAATTGGTATCTTTAAGATACCAAGTCTTCCTATTCTTGAACATTCTTGAGTAACTCTCCATTTGTCTAGGTCTTTAAATCAAATTTTAAAAATGTATGCATGCTAGTCTTGTGCAGATGTTAGATTCACTTCACAGTGACTAATTGTGTTTTCATTGTAAATGGTTTTATTAAAACACATTTTTCTTCTTTTGGGGGCCAAGTGCATAGAAATACAAATGATTTTTGAATATTGATCCTATAGGCAACCACTTTCCTAAGCTCTTTATTATTGCTAATATTTTCTCTGTAGCTTCTTTGGAGTTTTCTTGGTAAATGATCATGTCATCTGCTAATAATCTTAATTTTGTTCAACCTTTCCTATCCTTTTTCATTTATTTTTCTTATTTTGCTGGCTAGAACTTCCAGTGGAAATGTTGAATAGGAGTGGTGATAGGTGGCATCTTTGTCTTGTTCTTGATTTTTAGGAGGAGATGGTGGGTGTTTCCAGAGTTTTTCCTTAAGAATATTTGCCATAGATTTTGGTATACAGGTCATATCAGGTTAAGGAAGTTCTTACTCATCCTAGTTTTCTAAGTGTATTAAATCTTAAAAATGTTTTTCCACATCTGTTGAGGTGATAATATGGGTTCCCCCCCCCTTTAATCTATTAGAATGATAAATGGAATTTATAGATTTTTCTATTAAACCATGCTTACACTCCTGGGATAAACTCAACTTGGTCATGGTGTATCATCTGTTTTATATATACTGCTAGACTTAGTTTGTTGAAGTTTTATCATTTTTTTCCTCTACGTTGATGTGACTGGTGGTAATTTTCCTTTTTTATACAATCCTTGTCTGGTTTTGTTATTAAGGTTAAACTTGCCTCATACAATTAGTTGGGGAAAGAATTGTCCCTTCTTCTTGGGCATATGGTTAAACTATATTGGTAACATCTGACTGAAAATTGGCCAATGGAATGTGAAGTGACTTAAGCTATTTCCAGGACTGGTTCGTAAAAATCTCCCATGCATAATCCACCATTCTTTTTTCCCCTAACCATGTTAACTTAAAAGCTGAACGTGATGGTGGTACAAAATAGAAGAACCCCGAGTCTCTGAATGATTGAATGGAACAGAGCACTCTCCACCCCCTAGACAAACACATTACACTATAAATGAATAGGCAACCAAAAACTTCTATTTTGTGTCACTAATAAAGAACTTGGCACATTGAAGTGTACTGCAATTTTGATAAAATCCCAAGATATGTCATATTGGCTTAGTTATTTGCGGGGTATGGAAAGGTGAAGAAACTGATAACAGAAACTGATTAGATGGTAGCCCATGTTATACCTTGGCAAAACAATTGGTAAAACTGTGATTGACAATATTTAAGTACTAGCTGAGCTTTAGGAAGAGAGGTTGGAAAACTGTGACCGTGATGTATGTTGATTGTTACTAACTACGTTCGGCAAAGTGTGATAGGGAAAAACAGACCCGTTTAGAGGAAACGATGGAAAGTCACAGAGAGTCTAAAAATGCAAGGTACCAAATGATTGCAAACCTGACAGCCTCTAGATCCCAAATTGTAAGAATAATTCAGCCTTATTAAGATCAGATCAAGAATGCTATCTTCCCACCCAGTTCTACCATTTAATTGAGAGAAAAGCACAGGTTTAAAGCTACAAAGCAGGTTTAAGAACTATTCCTAGGAACAAATTAGCTGGATGTAGTGATTGGCAGTTGGGACTGTCAGCAAATGTATCAGAAACCTACTAAGTTTTTGAAGAAATCTATTGTCAAAAAAACCCAGTGCCTACCCTCCCGCCGCCCCACCCCCAAAAAACCCCCCCACTGTGTGACTCTTGAATGTGCCTTAGAGCAGCGCTTGGTTGGGCAGGAAGCTGACGGCAAAATTTCTCACCCCCAAGATGTTGTAGCTATTGGGATGTGAACAGAAGTCATAGATGTTATTTCCAGAGCTGGCCCATAAGATCTCCCACGGGGACCCTCCATGCTCTTTTCCTTCTTCGTGGTGACTTAGAGGTAATGTGATGTATGTGGCGGTGGCACCAGGTAACACCTATGTCAAATGTGGCCCCGGGGAAGAACAGACAAGGCAGAACTGAGTCACGGAGAACACGACTGACAACTCTCCCCAGCGAGCAACAGCTGCTAGTGCTCTCTCTGCATTATCCTTTCATCTCCTCTTTTTCCTGAGATGGCTGAATTAATTTTGCAGACCTTGGCAATTAGGTTGGGGTCGTGTGTCAGCGTTCTGGCCAATGTAATTAAGGAGGAAGTGAGGGAGGTCACTTATAAAACCAGCCCATAAAAACCTCCCATGGGTCGTCCTCCATCCTTGGAAGTTCGTGTTGGAGATGGTGGCGTCACAGGATGGGGAATTCTGGGTTTCTGCATCACTGCCCGCAACAATAAACCTCCGCTGCGCTCCTTCCCACAACCATTCCGGCCTGTGACCTGAGCAAGTGATGGCTTTTATCTTGTTTTAGTTGAGCCATACAGATGTGGAGATTGCTACAGCAGTCATCTTACCCTCACTACTACGGGAAGTAGGCTCTCTTTCTTGATTCTCTGGAAGAACTTGTATAAAACTGAAATAATCTGCTCTTTGGAAATTTTGTAAAATTCACCTTTGTAAAACCATCTGAACCTGAACTTTGACACTTTTCTGAGGGGGAGTTCATAATAAGCATATAATTACTCAGGCTTATTATTTCTCATTAGTTTTTTTTTAATTTTATTTTATTTAAATTCAATTAATTAACATATAGTGTATTATTAGTTTCAGAGGTAGAGTTCAGTGATTCATCAGTTGCATATAACACCCAGTGCTCATTACATTCCATCATCCAGTTACCCCATCCCCCCATCCACCTCCCCTCCAACAACCCTGTGTTTTTCCTATAGTTAAGGGTCTCTTATGCTTTGTCTCCCTCTCTGATTTTGTCTTATTTTATTTTTCCCTCCCTTCTCCTATGATCCTCTGTTTTGTTAAGTTCCACATATGAGTGAAATCATATGATAATTGTCTTTCTCTGACTGACTTATTTCGCTTAGCATAATACCCTCTAGTTCCATCCATGTCGTTGCAAATGGTAAGATTTAATTTTTTTTTTTGACGGCTAATATTCCATTGTACATATATATAAATGCCACATCTTCTTTATCCATTCATCTGTCGACAGATATCTGAGCTCTTTCCAAAGTTTGGCTACTGTGGACATTGCGGTTATAAACATTGGGGTGCAGGTGCCCCTTCAGATCACTATGTTTGTATACTTTGGGTAAATACCTAGTAGTGCAATTGCTGGGTCATAGGGTAGCTCTATTTTTAACTTCTTGAGGAACCTCCATACTGTTTTCCAGAGTGGCTGCACCAGCTTGCCTTCCCACTAGCAGTGTAAGAGTGTTCCCCTTTCTCCTCATCCTCGCCAACATCTGTTATTTTCTGACTTAATTTTAGTCATTCTGACCGCTGTGAGGTGATATCTCATTGTGGTTTTGATTTGTATTTCCCTGATGCCGAGTGATGTTGAGCATTTTTTCATGTGTTTGTTGGCCATTTGTATGTCTTCTTGAGAGAAATGTCTGTTCATGTCCTCTGCCCATTTCTTGACTGGATTATTTGTTTTTTGGGTATTGAGTTTGATAAGTTCTTTATCTATATCTTTATCTAGTATCTATATCTTGGATACTAGCCCTTTATCTGACCCCCGTTGTTCAACATAATACTAGAAATCCTAGCCTCAGCAATAAAAGGCATCCAAATCGGCAAAGAAGTCAAACTCTCACTCTTCATAGATGACATGATACTCTATCTAGAAAACCCAAAAGACTCCACCCCAAAATTGCTAGATTTCATACAGGAATTCAGCAAAGTGGCAGGATATAAAATCAATGCACAGAAATCAATTGCATTTCTATACACTGAGAAAGAAAGAGAAATTAAGGAATCGATCCCATTTACAATTGCACCAGAAACCGTAAGATGCCTAGGAATAAACCTAACCAAAGAGATAAAGGATCTGTACTCTGAAAACTACAGAACACTCATGAAGAAATTGAGGAAGACACAGAGAAATGGTAAAACATTCCATGCTCGTGGATTGGAAGAACAAACATTGTTAAAATGTCTATGCTACCTAGAGCAATCTACACATTCAATGCAATCCATCAAAATACCAACATTTGCACAGAGCTGGAACAAATAATCCTAAAATTTGTATGGAACCAGAAAAGACCCCAAAGAGCTAGAAGAATGTTTCAAAAGAAAAGCAAAGCTGGGGGCATCACAATTCCGGACTTCAAGCTCTATTACAAAGCTGTCATCATCAAGACAGTATGGTACTGGCACAAAAACAGACACATAGATCAATGGAACAGACTAGAGAGCCCAGAAATGGACCCTCAACTCCATGGTCAAATCTTCGACAAAGCAGGAAAGAATGTCCAACGGAAAAAAGACAGTGTCTTCAACAAATAGTGTTGGGAAAATTGGACAGCCACATGCAGAAGAATGAAACTGGACCATTTCCTTACACCACACACAAAAATAGACTCAAAATGGATGAAAGACCTAAACGTGAGACAGGAAACCATCAAAATCCTAGAGGAGAACACAGGCAGCAACCTCTGTGACCTTGGCTGTAGCAACTTCTTGCTAGATGCATCTCCAAAGGCAAGGGACACAAAGGCAAAAATGAACTATTGGGACTTCATGAAGATAAAAGCTGCCGCACAGCAAAGGAAACAGTCGACAAAACCAAAAGGCTACCGACAGAATGGGAGACGATATTTGCAAATATCTTGCAAATAGCCCCTTAACTACATCTTTTGTCTTAAAAAGTGATATTCTTCTTTTCCAGATAGGTAATATTTTACAGGCTCCAGGGATTAGGACCTGATAACTTTGGGGACAATTATTTAAACCTATCACACCTGGGAACTTGTTAGAATGCAAATTCTCAAGTCCTGCTGAATAAGGAACACCAGGGGTGTCTTAACAGCAATCTTGTGGTTTAACAAGTCCCCCAGAGGATTCTGGGAGAATGCCGAAGTTTGAGTTATCACTGCTTTAGAATGTTGGCCAGTTCATCTCCGTTTAAAAATTACTGGCATCAGGGTGCCTGGGTGGCTCAGCCGTTAAGCGTCTGCCTTTGGCTCAGGTCATGATCCCAGGGTCCTGGGACAGAGCCCTGCAGCGGGCTCCCTGCTCCAGGGGAAGCCTGCTTCTCCCTCTCCTACTCCCCCTGCTTGTGTTCCCTCTCTATGTCTCTGTCAAATAAATAAATAAAAAATCTTTTTAAAAAAAGGAAAAAAATTACTGGCATCAAAGTGTTCACAGTATCATCTTTCTATTTGTGCCTTTTCTTTTTATCAATATAAAGAGAATTTTTTTTTCAAATTTCACCCATTGACATTGTCTCTTAAAATTGATTTTTGCTCTTATGTTTATTATAGTCCCTATTTTCTACTTGAATATATTCTAACTTCTCAAATTGGACACTTAGTATATTAATTCTGAGCTTTTTTTTTTTTAAAGATTTTATTTATTTATTTGAGACAGAGAGAATGAGAGAGAGAGAGCACATGAGAGGGGGGAGGGTCAGAGGGAGAAGCAGACTCCCTGCTGAGCAGGGAACCCGATGCGGGACTCGATCCAGGGACTCCAGGATCATGACCTGAGCCGAAGGCAGTCGCTTAACCAACTGAGCCACCCAGGCGCCCTGAGCTTTTTTTTTTTTTTTTAAATAAGCACTTAAGGCTGTAAGTTTCATTCTCAGTTTTACTTCCACTGCATTCCCTAAATTCTGATACTGAAATTATCATTCAGGAATTTTAAAAATGCCAATTATTATTCTTTGAACTATAAATTATTCAGAAGCATGTTTTGAATTTTGCAAATGTATGAAGTTTAAAAATTTAACTTTTTCTTAGTGATTTATAACCTAATTGTATTATAGTCAGAGAATATAGGCTATATGATACTGATTCTTTGAATTTTATAGGGACTTGCTCTTGGCCTAATATGTAATTAGGTTTGTAAACATCCCATGTACTTAACGTATTCTCTAACTGTTGGTTCCAGAATTCCTTATTATAAATCCACCTTATATCTATTGTTCAAATCTTCTACATTTATCATTTTCATGTATCTCCTTGATGCAGTAGTGATTGAGAGGTGATGTGAAATCTTCCTATATGATAGATTTGTCAATTTATACTTGTGTTTCTATTTTTATTTTATACAGTATGAGGCTAGTTTACTAGTTGCACTCAAGTTTAGAACTGTGAATATCTGCCTGGTGAAGTGTAAGTCTTTATCATTCTTTAGTGCCCATTTCTTTTTTTTTTTTTTTTAAAGATTTTATTTATTTATTTGAGACAGAGAGAATGAGAGAGAGAGAGCACATGAGAGGGGGGGGGGTCAGAGGGAAAAACAGGCTCCCTGCTCGGCAGGGTGCCTGCTGTGGGACTCGATCCAGGGACTCCAGGATCATGACCTGAGCCGAAGGCAGTCGCTTAACCAACTGAGCCACCCAGGCGCCCCTTTAGTGCCCATTTCTAACAATGCATTGGGACTGTCTGTATGAGCTTCCTAGAGCTGCTGGAACAAAGTATCACAGAGTAGATAGCCTAAAGCAACAGAAATGTATTCTCTCAGAGTCCTGGAGGCCAGAAGTCTGAAGTCAAGGTGCCATGCTCTCTATGAAGGCTCTAGGGAAGAATCCTTTCTAGCCTCTCCTAGCTTCTGCTAGTTGCCAGCAATCCTTGGCATTGCTTGGTTTGTAGACTCATCATTCCAATTTCTTCCTCATCTTCACATGGCATTTTCTCTATCTGCATCTCTACATCCAAATTTCCCTCATCTTACAAGGACACCAGTCATATTAGATTTAGGGCCCACTCTAACCCAGTATGATGTCATCTTAACTTGATTTCACCTGCAGAGACCCTCTTTCCAAATAAGGTCACATTGACAGGTTCTGGTTGGACATGAATCTGGGGGAGGCACTATTCAACCTAGTACAGTGAGCTATTAAGGGGGCTATCTCACCTTGTTGATTTGTCTGACATATCTTCATCACTTTATTTCCAGTCTTTTTCTTTTTTAAAGATTTATTTGAGAAAGAGAGAGAGAAGGACAGTATGTGTGTGCAAGTGGGGGGAGGGGCAGAGAGAGACTCTTAAGCAGACTCCCCACCAAGCATGGAACTCAACACAGGGCTTGATCTCATGACCCTGAGATCATGACCTGAGCCAAAATCAAGAGTCAGATGCTTAACCGACTGAGCCACCCAGGCGCCCCCCATTTGAGACTTCTGGGATGTTTTTCCTTTTCCCTGAAACACACCTTTTATTTATTTATTTGTTTGTTTGACAGAAAGAGTGAGAGTACAGGCGGGGGAATGGCAGAGGGAGCGGGAGAAGCAGACTCCCCTGATGACCAAGGAGCCCGATGTGGGGCTCGATTCCAGGACCCTGGGATCATGACCTGAGCTGAAGGCAGATGCTTAAATGAGCCACCCAGGCGCCCCTGAAATACACCTTTTAGAAGTTCATTTACTGTAGATCTCTTGTTGGTAAACATTTTTTTTTTTTAAGATTTTATTTATTTATTTGACAGAGAGAGACACAGCGAGAGAGGGAATTCAGGCAGGGGGATTGGGAGAGGGAGAAGCAGGCTTCCCGCAGAGCAGGGAGCCCGATGTGGGGCTCGATCCCAGGACTCTGAGATCACGACCTGAACCAAAGGCAGACGCTTAATCGACTGAGCCACCCAGGTGCCCCAAACTCCCTCATTTTTATCTACTTTTACAAACCTTACTTGTCAGAGTTTTGTTGGAACCCAACAGATGGACCATTACTCCCAACACTTTGAGGATGTTACTCCACTAGCTTCTGGCTTCCTTTGTTGTGAGGGTATTATTCCACAGGCTTTTGGCTTCCTTTGTCGCTGTTTAAGAAATCTGTTGTTACTTCAATTATAGTTCCTTTGTAGCAGTGTTGGCAAACATATTAAAGGGATAAATGGTAAATATTTTGAGGTTTGTGGGCCATGTGGTTTCTGTGGTCTAAGCTGTGACTACTCAACTCTGCCTCTGTAGGCCAAAGCAGCCACACACGATACTTGAATGAATGGCCAGGGCTGTGCTCCAATATTTTAGTTACAAAACGTTTGCCAACCCATGCTTACCAGTGAGTCGTTCCTTCCCTTTGATTACCTTTGAAGATCTCTTTGCCTCTGATGTTTTGCAATGCCACTACGCTATGTCTAGGTGTGGATTTCCCTTTATTTTGTTTGTGCTTCTGGAATCTGTCTTCTTTCTAAAAAGTCAATTCCAGAAAAATATTAGCCATTATCTTTTCAAATATTGCCTTTCTTATTCTTTTTTTTTTTTTTTTTTAAGATTTTATGTATTCACTTGACAGAGAGAGAGAGAGCACAAGCAGGGGGAACGGGAGAGGGAGAAGCAGGCTCCCCCGGAGCAAGGGTCCTAGGACCCTGGGATCACGACCTGAGCCACCCAGGCACCCCATCTTTCTTACATTCTTTTTGGGACTCTTGTTTGTTTTATCCTTCATAATCCTTATTGTTCCTTCGTATTTTCCTTTTATCTCTTTGGGCAGCACTTGAATTTTTTTCAGTTCATTAATTCTCTTTTTGGCTGTTTACCCTGTCCATTGTGGGTTTTGATTTTAGGGATTCTGTTTCTCAATTCTTAAAAAGTGACTTTTGGGAAAAGTTTTTATTAATAAGCTGAAGATAACTGGTAGGTATGTATTTAACAGAAATGCATACATGTTTGCTGAAAGATACAAATGTGGTCACAATGATACAAAGCTAGAAGCAATCCAGATATTCAATAGTAGAATAGATAAATTTTGATACATTCGGGATGCCTGGGTGGCTCAGTCAGTTAAGCGGCTGCCTTCGGCTCAGGTCATGATCCCGGGGTCCTGGGATCAAGTCCCATGTCGGGCTCTCTGCTCTTCGGGAAGCCTGCTTCTCCCTGTACCCCTCCCCCTGCTTGTGTTCCCTCTCTCGCTGTGTCTCTCTCTGTCAAATAAATATTTAAAAAAAATTTTTTTGATACATTCATACAGTAGAAGTAATGAAAATATACAAAAGTGAAAATGAATAAATAATTGCTGTACACAACTGCATGGAAGAATCTCATAAAAACACTATTGAATGAAAGAATCTAGACACCAAAGAGTATATATCATATGATTCATTAATACAGGGTCAAAGCAGGAAGACCAGATCTGTAGTAAAAGGAATGTAACAGAATTCTAAGATGGCCTGCCAGGTTCACTCCCACAGGTGTACATGCACTGTGTCATCCCCATCCCTTGACTGTGGGTAGGACTTGTGAATGACTTTATTTCTCTCTGTAATTAGGTTACATAAGGTCCCTCATCAGTTGAGTTTGGATTAATTAATTAAACAGAAGAGTATACTGGGTGAACTTGACCTAATCAGATGAGTCCTTTCAAAGAGATTCTAGGCCCTCACTGTAGATTTGAAGGTCAAGAAATTCTCCTGCTGGCCATAGAGAAGCAAGCGACCATTCTGTGAACTGCCTGTGGAGGTGATCATGGTACAAAGATTCAAGAGAGGCCTGTAGAAGGTGAGAATTATCCCTACCCGACAGCCAGAAAAGTGACTTTAGTCCTACGACCACATGAAAAAGGACCCTGAGACCCAGATGAGATCACAGCCATGAGCAACACCTTTCCTACAGCCTGGAGAGATTCTAAGCAGTGAATCCAGCTCACTATACCCACACTCCTGACCCAAAGAAACTGTGAGACCATAAATTTGTGCTAATAGCAGTAAAGTTAGAGCCATTAGTTATGCAGAAATAAAAAACTAACACAAAAAGCCAAGCAATGGTTTCCCTTGGTGAGTGGGAGGTGACTGGGAAGGAAATCTGGTGGAGCTTCTGGAATGCTGGTAGTGTTCTATTTCTTGATTTGGGTGTAGTCTAAATGGATGTTGACTTCGTAAAAATCCATCAAGCTAGACACCTAAGACATATACAATCTATAAAGTATGTTCCACCTCAATACAAAGTTTACATAAAAAGAAAAATGAACACAGAATGGAGATAGGCATTGGTATGTATTGTATTATTTTATATGCAAAGTAATTTTAGTGTATGTATGAATCACATCCTACATCTACACATAAAATGATTTACATTTAGTCATAAAGGTTCCTAACATGGCTATATTTCTCTTAATCTCTTCCTGAGTCTTTTCAGTCCTGTCTAAATTTTTCTTTTTTCAGTCCTATCTTAATTTGTATTCCTTTTTCTTCCCAGTATGAGGAAAAAAGAAAAAAAAAAGAACTACATCTTAATTTTGGAATGGAATATTATCACTCCTTTGTTTTAAAATACTGTTGTTTTTTTGGTAAGCACAAATTAACACTAATGCATTTCCATGTCTGTATTTCTCATTTTTAAAAGTTGACTTCAATTTGTTCTTTCCAGTTTCTTCTTGTATGAGCTTTTTTTTTTTTTTTTTTTTTTTAAAGATTTTATTTATTTATTTGAGACAGAGAGAATGAGAGACAGCATGAGAGGGAGGAGGGTCAGAGGGAGAAGCAGACTCCCCGCCAAGCAGGGAGCCCGATGCGGGACTCGATCCTGGGACTCCAGGATCATGACCTGAGCCGAAGGCAGTCGCTTAACCAACTGAGCCACCCAGGCGCCCCTGTATGAGCTTTTCTTTATGTTAATTCTTTAAACATGTCAAACATTCCACAATCTGAATATAACAATTCCACTGTTTATATACCTTAGGTGTCTGTTTTTTTGTTTTTGTTTTTTTTTTTCTGCTCTCATTAATTGTAGCTTCTTGGTGAGCAACGGTTTAGATAATTTTAATGTTAACTTTCTCATGTTAATGTTCCTACCTCACATAAATAGGATGAATTAAATCCTACAACAGAGGTTAGCATAATCTATAACAGTAATAGATTATTCTTATTTTTCTTTTCATTCAAGGTATGACAGTTTTTTTTGCTGCTTCCCTTGGGCCAAATGATGTGGTTTTACAGGTCCTCTTTCTTCCTGTATTTAATAGTTCTTTCTTAACACGAAGAGAGCTGGATCTGCACCTCTCCTCCTGACGGCTCCGGGCCACAGTTCTGACCACCAGGACACAGCATCCACTTTTCACGCTAGCACTGCTTTCTCGTTTGCAGAATGCAGGTATTTCCCTGTCTTTAATTACTATTATTAGTCTGCTAGGGCCACTATGACAAATACCACAGGCTGGGTGGCTTCAACAACAGGAATTTATTTGCTCACAGTTCTGGAGGCTGAAGTCCAAGAGCAAGGCGTCAGCAGGTTGGGTTTCTTCTGCAGTCTCCTGCCTTGGCTTGCAGATGGCTGCCTCTCACTGAGTTTCATGTGGTTTGTTTCTGTGTGTGTAAGCATCCCTGGTGTCTCCGTATGTCCTAATCTCTTGTAAGGAGGCCAGTCAGATTGGATCAGGGCCCACCCTGATGGCCTCCTTTAAAGAGGTAATTAAACCTCTTTGAGGCCCATCTTCAAATATACTCACCTTCTGAGGTTCTGGGGATTAGGACCTCAACATATGAATTTGGGGGGACACAATTTAGTCCATTAACAGTTATGCTGAAGTTTTGGGGTCATTTATGTAGCATTTCTATGTTTTTAATCTCCTATGTTGACAGTCGTCTTCTATGCGAATTTTAAAGTGTTTCAAATGTTATCTGAAAATATTCAAGACCCCATTCTCCAAAATTATAACTAAAGACCCACAATAAAGTTCTAAGTTTTTTTAGCCTTTTTTTTTTTTTAATTGTAACATTTCAGATGACTATTTCTGGGAAGGGGAATATATTTACAGATATTAGACTCAAGTAAATACTAATTTTGATATCTTTACTGCTGCATTATAAGCAAATTGAAAGAAAGCGTTTGGGAGTCAGATATGTCTGAGTGCTGCCATACTGGCTTTACCCTTTAACTACTGTACTTCTTTGGACAAGTTATTTGACCTTTCTGAACATCAAAGGAGGGTAATTCCACTCTTTCTGTGCATTGTTCTAAGCATTAAATAATAATGTGATTTAAAACAATAGTTCTAGGGGCACCTGGGTGGCTCAGTCAGTTAAGTGTCTACCTTCAGCCTAGGTCATGATCTCGGGGTCCTGGGATCAAGCCCCGTGTCAGGCTCCCTGCTCCATGGGGAGTCTGCTTCTCCCACTCCCTCTGCTGCTCCCCCTGCTTGTGCTCTCTGTCAAATAAATAAATAGATCTTTAAAAACAAACAAAACAAAACAAAACAAAACAATAGTTCTAAAATTTGGTGCACTACCTTAAGGAACACTGGGAAGCACGTTTTAAAAGATGCCATTTTTAGGTCTGTTCAGCAGAGGAGTCCACGGGTCTATGGTCAGGCTTAGGAATTTATAATCTTAAAAAGCTTCTCCAGTTGATTCTGAATATAGCCCAATTAAAAATAAATTCTAGATTCCACTCACTCTGATCCTACACATATAGGCAAGAAGAAAACAGAAATATATGACAAAGGATAAAAGGCAGGAAAAATCTGACCAGGGAGAAACATGGAGGCAGAAGGCATTCTAAGTAATAGAAATAGAATGGAGACAGTGAACAAGTGAAAGTAAATTAAAAAAAATTTTAAATGAAAACCTTTTTAAAATTATACAAGTCATATGTTATCACTGTGCAAATGCTACCATAAAAGAGCAAAAGTCCCGCGTTCCCTCCTGCCACGTACCTTCTGAGATGTTCCGATGTTCACATACACACATACCCTGTCTGCTGGGTTTCAAAATTATACATACAGGATCATACTGTTTTGTAACTTGCTTTTTTCCCTCAGTAGTACATTAGGAACACCTTCAGACCTGACTCATGTTTAGTGACTGGATACATCACTCATGTTCAGGTTTTATATGTAAAATGCAAATAATATATATTCTAAATGCATTTACTAGCACTTACTCAACTATTTCTGCAGGCTTGATTACCTGGGGAAAAGGGAATGCAATGCCCTTCCCACCTTTTTCTTTTTTTTTTTAAAGATTTTATTTATTCATCTGAGAGAGAGAAAGAGAAAGAGAGAGCACGAGAGGGAGGAGGGTCAGAGGGAGAAGCAGACTCCCCGCCGAGCAGGGAGCCCGTTGCGGGACTCGATCCCGGGACTCCAGGATCATGACCTGAGCCGAAGGCAGTCGCTTAACCAACTGAGCCACCCAGGCGCCCCCACCTTTTTCTATATAACCTGACAATTTCACTTGTTAATGAAGAAATGACTTCATTTTCAAAATATGCCAAATACATTCAGCTTCTCTCTCTCTCTATATTCACATATATATTCAATATAATATATATTATCAATATATACAATCCAGCATAATACACAGCACACACAGTAAGCTAGGACTTGGTAAACTTCAGGACTGAGAGGAGTTCTTGGCCTGCTTGTCTGGAAAGTGCAACAGTCCCTTGTAGACCTCTTGTCGTCATTGTTTTCAAAATTTCTTCTAGAATAAAAATTAAAACAAAAGGTAAAATCCAATTAAAATCATCTAGTGAAGAGTGTATGATCACTAAACAGTTTAATAAGATGATAAACGCAGACTATTTGCAAATTCTACTTATCTGAGAAAACAACGTATACCAAGTAAATTTCTATTAAAATGGACTTTAGTCAAATGGGAGCACCTGCATTTTCAAGGTGTCGTGGAGAACTCTGATCATACTGAACGGCCTTGCTTTGCAGTGGTGGCCTACTCTGGACTCAACAGAAACATTAATTAAACTTGTCGTTATAGCAAGTAGTTAGTTTAGTTGCTTGGCTCCAATCCTGGCCTTTCCTTTGGGATGAAGAAAGTCAATGAAAGTAGGGCAAACTGTACAGTGACATTAAACAGTGGAAGTAAATGAAATAGCTTATTTCTTTCAGGTATATTGAAAAAAGCAACACCTTCCCTTTTGTAAATAAGTGATACTAAAAAGACTGAATTAAGAAAATGGACTTACAAACAAAGCAAAACTTAGTAATCATTATGTGATTTGAGGGGCTAAGGACATAAGATATAAGATGAAAATCAAACTTGTGTACTGAAAGAGAAGAAAGATTATGGTCAGTTTAGTACGGAGTCATCTGAAAACCAAGATCTAAAACTCCATACCATGAGCTAGCTTCACATGAACTAAAGAGTACATAGCAGAATTGTCAAGGGCATGTAGACTACAATGTGGAGAGAAAATTCATAATATTCAGGGTGAGGTGTTAAAAGAAGAAATTACAGATTTTGTGTTTGAATATTATTTTATTAGGGGAAAAACTGTCCTCTCCCTTTAAAAAAATACTACTTTCTAAAACCAGAAAAAACTGTATCTTAAAAATCTCTCTTCTTTCAATATGAATGTTATGTTTGTGTGAGCTGTTGTCAGTGATTATATTTACAGTGTTTCAGGTTACTTTATAGTCTTTAACATTATTAACTTTTGATTTCAGCAAAGTAAGTGGTTAAAAGATAAAGTAGTCTGGATTACCTGGATTGTTTTCTTTAATGGTAACCAGATAGAATAATCCTCTTGGTGACAGAAGGTCTGGAGCCAGTGGGAAGAATCGGTCCATGACTTCCCGACCATTTCTGCCACCAGCCCAAATGGCTTCTACTCCATGACTTCCTACCTGTGACCATTTAAAAAACACCGTTTTGTTTTGATTCAAGTTACATTTAGAATCACACACAAAATCTTTTTGACAAGTAACATTCACCAAACAAGTATATACTTTGTATTTTACTGCTGTCCAGGAGGCAGAAAAGTTGAATCTGAGCCCCACCATTTCCTAGCCCTGTGCCCTTATGGAAGTTTGTCATTTTTGTGAATTAGTTTCCTCCCTTATCAGTGAAATCAGAAAAACAATAGTTTTAACTGTTAAAGTAGAAAAATGGTAACAAATTAATTTTTTCCATTGCTAGGAATAACAGAGGAAATATATTTGAAGTTTGAAAACAGTGCTCTGCAAATATCAAGTGCTTAGTAATAGTTGTTACTATTTATGCAATGTTTATATTGATAGACAGAGGTGATTCTTATACTTAATACATAACAATCAGGAAGAGACTAAAAGGGAGATCTTACATTATAAGAGATCTACTCTGCAGGAAGTTTGTTGAAACTACATGTCCTGCTGCATCTGGCTCTCTTCTAGATTTAAAGTATGAATTGTACAGACCTTTTTAAGGAACCTATTTAATATATAAAGGTTCACCAAAGCATTTTTCCCCATAACGATCTAATTCTATCATAGAAACAAAACACATGAGAGTTCATACGGTATTAAAAATCTTTAGATTCTTATCACTGTGTATCATTTTCAAAACTAAAGAATATTTTGAAAAAAACATTCAAGAACTATTTTAACCCTGACAATTATTTTCTTTCTTATCCTTCAATGGTTTTGTCCATATTTTAAACAAATTGTATACAATCATGCCTACTGCTTTTATTCATTTAAATGGTATATATTTCTCCATTAAAGTAAATTCATTTATATCTGTAACTATATACATGTATTATTTTACAGACAAGGGAAATATATTCATATACCTGCTTTTTTAAAAAATTGCACTTTCCCCTTTTACTGTTTTGCTTGTCTGCTCCTTCCCCACCTTACACACACACGTTTTTTTCTTTTTTGTCCATGTTTTACAAAGACAGGATTATATTCTATATTTTTACCCCATATCTTGCTTTTCTCACTCAACAATACCTTAAGATGAGCTCTTCATGTGATCAGGTATGGTTCTGATTTACTCTTTTAATGGCTGCCTAGTATTTTATAATGGAAAAGTATAATATCTTATGTAGCTATTGATGAGCATCCAATGCATTCATTTACTTAAATTTTTTTGTATCTAATTTTTAAAAAACATTTGTTTCAGAGAGAGCGAGCGAGAGAGAGCAAGGGAGCAGAGAAGGGGCAGAGGGAGAGAATATCCAAGCAGCCTTGTGCTGAGCGCAGAGTCCCACGTGGGGCTCGATTGCACAACACGTAACATCAGGACCTGAGCCAAAACCAAGAGTCAGACGCTTAACCAGCTGAGCCACCCAGGAGCCCCTTTTTGTATCTAATTTAAATTATTCTGATATCTATCATAAACTTTTCAATACAATTTTCCAGAAAGTAAATTATATTAGGAAATTTATCAGTTTCTCTGTTTTTTGTCAAGACTTTCCTCCTAGAGACTTCCCTTTCCTGGCATTCCTAGAATTACTTCTTTTTCTGGGGCTCCTGTCTTCCTCTTCCTTGGTATACCCCCTTATTTTGGTGGAGCTCATTCTATAGATGTTTCATCAGGTAAAGTGGTCTGTGGACAGAGCGCATGGTGATAAGCCTGTCTTTCGTTATTCTCTTCCAGAATGGACTAGTATCCCTCTCTGCTAGACCCTGTTTATATGCCTCCCCAGGGATGCTCAGCCAGGTTTATCTGCTTCCCCCTAAGGGAAGATCTCCTGGCACCAAGCACATTCTTATAGACCACAGAGGGACGGTTTCCATCTTCACAGGGAGGAGTCATGTTTGGTTGTCTGCTATTTGCCTGCTACCTGAGCCTTGCTGTACCTGCTCTTGATCCTTCATAGCTCACGGGCACAAGCCAGAAGTGCCTAACCTCATGTTTCTACATATACTAGTAAGTATAGCCACAATTTTTTATATGCACAGACTCCCATTATTTTTATATTATGTATCCTGGATCTAACCTCTAAGTCTCTTATCTTTTGCCTGCATGATTTCCTTTTTTATCTTCAGGCTCTGTGCACTGAAATCTTTCATTTGGTTTCCAGAACACCGATTCAGGTCTTGACAGAGACCAGATTCTCTTTTAATTCATTTCCTAGTGTTTTATTTTGTAAAACATGTTTTTAAGCTCAAGGAAATCTTTGTTGTCCTACATTTTGATTCTGCCGTCCAGCTAACTGCTCAGCTCATGGGAATTATGACACTAGCTCTCGCTGTTGGGACTGTGAAAGAGCCGAGGTCCTGCCTCCTCTCAATCATCTCCATGTTCCAGCAGCTGTAAGGCTCAGGAGAAGCAACTATGTAGCTTAGTAGTGGGAATGTGGGAGAAAGGAAGCCCATTCATGTTCCATGAACAAGCCCACATTCCCAGAATCTCCTCTTCATTCACTAGTCTTGCCAGAAGTTTGTAGACCTGATAGACCATGATGTACTTAACTACATCTCCTCTGTTACATATATAGGTTCATATTATGTCATCATAAATAAACATGCAATAAACATATTTTTGTGAATGTCAACTTTTATTCTACTGTTGAATGATTTTTTTTTCTTTAAGATTTTTATTTATTTACTTGAGAGAGAGAGAGAACATGAGGAGGGGGTGGGCAGAGGGAGAGGGAGAAGCAGGCTCCCCACCGAGCAGGGAGCCCGACGTGGGGCCTGATCCCAGGACCCCGGGACCACGACCCAGGCCGAAGGCAGACGCTCAACGACTGAGCCACCCAGGTGCCCCAATGATTTTTTTTCTTTTAAGATTTATTTATTTATTTGTCAGAGAGAGAGACAGCGAGAGAGCGAGCGAGCGCACAAGCAGGGGGAGCGGCAGGCAGAGGGAGAAGCAGGCTCCCCGCCGAGCAAGAAGCCTGACTCGGGACTCGATCTCAGAACCCTGGGATCATGACTCTAGCTGAAGGCAGAGGCTCAAACGACTGAGCCATCCAGGCATCCCTTGAATGATTTTCTTAAATTATATCTCAAGGACTGAAATTACTGGACTGAAACATTTTTATCACTCTTGGTATTTATTCACATAGTCCTTTCCTAAAGAGTTGTATTAAGTCGCATTGCCCTCAATCTCTGTTCACCTTATGACTTTCCTTCTCAAATGAGTTCCTGTGTCAGAGGAGCAACAAGTTCTTAGTTGCTTAGCTGCCCTTAGTAGTAATAGCAGCTACAGAGACTTTTGCCATCTTCGTAGAGGAGAATGTAATGTTTATCAGCCTTGCCAGAGAATGATTCATCAATGAATAAAACAGGATCATGAATAATTCAAGGAAAGCTAGCCTTAGTTCGTTATTAAACTTTGTCTGCCTTGACCATTCTCTCTTTAAATTGGGATATGATTTACCGCTTCATTATTGAGATTTTCCAAACCATATATTTCAAGATGTTTCTTTTCTCTACCTGAAATAAGAGTCACCCCCCCCAACACCTGTGAAAGGAGGAAATTGTTGACTTTCAGAAAGAATTCCTATAATGAATTTAAGGATGATTTAAAATATTGTTTTGCAAATTTGCAATTCATGGTAGAGGACACACACATGCAAATTTAAATATATGGCCTGATTTCGATGGGAATTTTAAGGATGAATACGGGTCACTGTATTTCTATTAGTTTGAGATTCCTTTCCTATGTCTACCAACATACTTAATTATTGACAATTAGGAATAATATCAGACCAGTCTGTGTTAATCAGCAGCTGACTAATGTCATATAATGAAGTTCATTTGATTTTAAAGAAAATAGCTGAAAATATTAATAATTAAATCTTGTTACATGTCTTACCTCTTCAGGTGGAGTCACTACATAGGGGGGGATTAAACACCAGAAGATCAACTTTTTCCTTCAATCTTGGTAGTAAGCCTTTGACCTAAATGTTTCAATAGTCAGAATTTTAAGCTAGACTCAGAATTAAAATAGATAAATAAATAAAAGTTTAAAAATACTTCTTCCCATGTTTTTAGAGAACAATGTGTTAGAGGGCTAAAACTGTAGACAGAGATGGAGATAAATATTTTTACATTTTCATTCAGATATAGATTATATGCATTTACCTGAAAATAGGAAATTAAACTATTTAACAGAATGAACATAAAATGTCCAAAAAGCCTCTGCTTTTTGACAGCTCATATGTTTACACTCTGGGTTCACTTTTAGAAGATTAAATAAGGAAGCAAGCTCTCCTATGTTCTGTATCGATATACATATACTCTAAAGCTATTGCTCTAACTTAAACATTTATTTTTTGTAACCAAGAGAAATGTTTTATGAGATGACAAAAAATAACAGAAAACACATATATATAAAAATATATATACATATATGTGTATATGTATTTATATTTGCTTTCTATTTTAATTACTCATAAATATACTGGCTGGAACAATTAGATATCAAAGAAAGGGCTAAAAAAAGTGGAAGAGACACTGAAAATCTCAGTTGTTTGGCATTTTGTAAACCTTTAAACAACTGGGTACAATTTTCTGTGGAACAACAACAAAAATGTCTTTTTAAACAAAGTGCTTTTAGGGCACAATGCCATTTAAAGTATTCCTTGGATCCCTCTGATGACTGAATTACACACATACTCACAAAATCACATCTGGTCATGTCACCCCGCACTGTCACAGGTACAGTAAAGTAAAAACACTGTTATCTGGATAGGTTTTCACCCCTAAAGCCATTTCCTTCAATTACCACTTTGTACAGACTCTTGCCCATGAATTCTGAGGCTGTTTCTTTTTTTTTTTTTAAAGATTTATTTGAGAGAGAGAGCAAGCACACGTGCGCACATGCAGGAACAGGGTAGAGGGAGAGGAAGCAGACTCCCCACTGAGCTCGGAGCCTGATGCGGGGCTCGATCCCACAAACCCTGAGATCATGACCTGAGTTGAAATCAAGAGTCGGACACCTAACCGACTGTGCCTAACCGACTGCGCTTAACCGACTGCACTTAACCGATTGCACCACCTAGGTGTCCCCTGAGGCTGTTTCTTGAGATGGAATAGCTGAAGTACTTCAAGGCAGGGTCCAAAGTGTTAGGTATTTTATTAACATTCTTATAATTCTCCCATATATGCACAGGGACCTACCATTATTTACTAAATATTTTTCATTAAATAGATCTTTTTCTGTTAACTAAGTTTGTTCTAAAGGGAAATCAGTATTACTTCCTGGAAATAGAAATGACTACAAGGATAAATGTGATATAAATAAAAAAATGTTATGGTTATAGTTACTGCTGCCAGTCTGAGAGTGACCCAGGTCATCTGTCTCTTTGTTAAAGAGACATCTGCAGGGAAGCCTGGGTGGCTCAGTCGGTTAGGCATTTGCCTTCAGCTCAGGTCATGATCCCAGAGTCCTGGGATCAAGCCCCACATCAAGCCCCTCATTGAGCCCCACATGGAGCCCCGCATCGAGCCCTGCATCAAGCCCCGCATCGGGGTCCCTGCTCAGCGGGGAGCCTGCTTGTCCCTCTCCCTCTCCTTCTATCCTGCTCGTGCTCTCTCACAGCCTCTGTGTCTCTCAAATAAATAAATAAATAAAATCTTTAAGAGAAAAAAGACATTTGCAAGTGTTTAAAAGGTGTTAAAACTGAGACCTTCTCCCAGATGTAATCAAAATGGCTGAAGGAGAATTAGAGAGAGAAGGGCTTTTACATTATGTGATTCAAAGTTATTTAATACTCAGTCATACCATCTCAGTACTGGGCACATCACTGGGCTATTTACTCACAGCGTGAAACACTGCCTCACAACTTCCATTTTATCCAGGTTTCTAAAAGCAATTCTATGTTTGTCATCGTAAGAAGCCTGTTAACTATACAGTTCAAAGAAAACACGCAAATAGCATCTTTGAGGAGATGTTAGAGGTAACTTTTCTTTCCCTATTCATTTAAAAAGTGAAGAATAACATTTTTGAGGGAAGTGATTCAGGTATACCCTTGTCTGCAAGTAGGAAGATGACTGGTGAATCTGCTGTTCCTTTCAGTAGTGATACTGCAGTGAGGAAATACATCTGAAATAACCAAAAGCTTTATTTTCAATTACATAAAGAAATTAAGTTTCTCACATTGTAAAGAAAAAGCTCAGAAGGTAATTTTCCAGAAATGTTGAGTAAGGAAACTAGAAAAGAATTTGCTTTGTAATTGTTTATAATGGCTCTGAGGTACTATATACTAATAATCATTGCAGTACTGGATTTTAAATAAAGGAAAAAATGGATATTAAAACATGGAAAATGAGGTAGTTTACAAAGAAAATGGATTTAAATAAGAAAGTCACGGTAGGCTGGATATAAGGTCTAATCACACACATCTCTCACTCATCCACATTCAGCTTTTGGGTGGTCTCAGAGCATTAGAACAGATCCAAGAATTGGGAAGTAAGCAAAAAAGCCCTCTGACAAGAAGTTTTAAATCCATATAGCAAAATGTACTTTATTCATATGAGAGGCTCTTTTTCAGAGCCCCTGAACTCTTAGTTTAAAATTTTTTTTTTTAAAGGAGCACAAGCAGGGGGAGTGGGAGAGGGAGAAGCAGGCTCCCCGCGGAGCAGGGAGCCCGATGTGGGGCTCAATCCCAGGACCCTGGGATCATGACCTGAGCCGAAGGCAGACGCTTAACGACTGAGCCACCCAGTCGCCCCGAATTCTTATTTTATTTTATTTTATTTTTTTAAAGATTTTATTTATTTATTTGAGACAGAATGAGAGACAGAGAGCATGAGAGGGAGGAGGGCCAGAGGGAGAAGCAGACTCCCCGCCGAGCAGGGAGCCCGATGCGGGACTCAATCCCGGAACTCCAGGATCACGACCTGAGCCGAAGGCAGTCGCTTAACCAACTGAGCCACCCAGGCGCCCCGAACTCTTAGTTTAAATATAAGTTTAACTAAATCACTTGTTCAGTATTCTAGCACAGAGCACATGGAAAGAGAGAGCGAAAATGCCACCAACAAGTAATAGTAAAACAAGACAACATAAAGCAAGTGAAGAGAGAGACAAAGAGGAGAGGAAATAAAAACTCAAAATCACTGCAGGCTCTAGCTACTCAGTGTAAAGACAGAAAGCCCTGAATAAGCCCCATTTTCACGCTAGCACGGAATAGTAACTAAGGTTCATATTAATGACCCTGAATCAATCAAAGGTAAAGTTATGTTTAGTTTGTTTTAGGAATATAAGGAAAGGCATATGACATGTCTGAAAAAAGTCTTTTTTCTAAAACTAAAAAAGAAGCAAAATGAAAATACTACTTTGTAAACACGTAAGCTTAGTTATCCAAAACAATGACTTTGTATCATGGCTGTGATAATCTATGCTCAGTGTTCTGAATATAAACAAACGTAGAGTTTTGTAAGTGGATCATAATACCTATGCTAATGCCTACTTCCTTCTTTCTTTGTCGGTACTCAGTGTCACCATCACCTTGAACCACTTAAAGAGCTGACTCTGGCATTGACTACCACAAGCCATGTCCTGAAACAGCTGTGAGACCCCGAGATTTAGATTAGCACGGTCTGGGCTTAAATTCTGTATTTATCACTTTATTAGTCATGTGACTTAAAAAAAAAAATGAACCTCACCTCAGTTTCTACCTCTGTTAAAAAAAAAAGATATTCTGAATTTCTTATATCTCTAAAGTTTTATCATTATATCAAAAACATATATTTAACACTAATCATAGACACATTAAAGAAACAAGTTAAAATTGTAAAGGGCAAAACCACCACAGTGATCCCATGTAAATCACCTGAGTACCTTTCTTGATAATCTAGTTTTTAATAGCAGTAACAAGTTCTAATAGGTAAGAATTTCTTACATGTTTGGCTTAATTCCTTCCAAGCGGAAAAGTCATTTGTGAGTTTAAAAAAGCAGAAAAGCGGGGCGCCTGGGTGGCTCAGTCGTTAAGTGTCTGCCTTCGGCTCAGGTCATGATCCCGGGGTCCTGGGATCGAGCCCCGCATCAGGCTCCCTGCTGGGCGGGAAACCTGCTTCTCCCTCTCCCACTCCCCCTGCTTGTGTTCCCTCTCTCGCTGTGTCTCTGTCAAATAAATAAAAATTAAAAAAAAAAAAAAAAAAAAGCAGAAAAGCTAAATACTCTTACCACTGTAAGAATAATTCAGGTCAAGAAGCACAGAAAGTATTTTTCTTATCCCTACCTGGTACATGCTGTTATGATTTTTTGCTTACAAAAAAAGCACTTATAACAATAACAAAAGTCCAAAATTATCCAAGTCTTACTAATTAAAATATTAAAGGAAAACTGCAACTGGAAAATATATGTGTAACTTAAAATAAAATGATGGTTCTGTAATTGTGATGTGTCGTTTTTACCTGCCCAGGCTTCATTCCCCGCTTTCTTCTGATTTTATCTCCTTGATCTCTATTGGGTAAGCTCTATCTCCTCTCATTCTCAATCCATGTGGCTTGGGTAGGGTTTATGCCAATGCAGCTGCCGGGGTGGGACTATGACTCAGGCCTAAACCAGTCATCTCCGTATTTCGATCCCCTTTGGCCATAGTGAGAGATTGAGAGATGGTATATGATCTAAGATGATCGAAGCAATACTCATTCTGGGGCTTGTTAGACTAACTGAATAGAAAGAGTTTCTTTCCACGGAGGGGTGAGGGAGGTGTTTGCTGAGAAATAAGATACAGACATGCAAGTATCTTCTTACCATGAAGGGAAAGACTACCTAGAAATAGAGCCAATAGAGAAGTTCAGAGCTAAGAAAAAGATGCCTATCATATCATTTGAGTTCCTGGAGCCAGCTGTGCCTGAAGCCACACTCTCTCTTTACTTAAGCCAGTGTGAACTGGATTCTCTGTCACTTCTTTTTTTTTATTAAAGATTTTATTTATTTATTTGAGAGAGAGAGAGAGAAACAGCATGAGAGGGGATAGGGTCAGAGGGAGAAGCAGACTCCCCGCCGAGCCGGGAGCCCGATGTGGGACTCGATCCCAGGACTCCGGGATCATGACCTGAGCCGAAGGCAGTCGCTTAACCAACTGAGCCACCCAGGCGCCCTGGATTCTCTGTCACTTCTGACCAAAAGATGACTGATCCTTCCAAGACAGTAGAAATTCCCTTTGAATTTTGGACAAGATGAATTACAACAGTCAAGAATTTACTCTGTAAATTATGGGGTATACTATTAACTGGATTAAAAGTTAATTAGGGCGCCTGGGTGGCTCAGTTGGTTAAGCGACTGCCTTCGGCTCGGGTCATGATCCTGGAGTCCCGGGATCGAGTCCCACATCGGACTCCCTGCTCGGCGGGGAGTCTGCTTCTCCCTCTGACCCTCTTTCCTCTCGTGCTCTCTGTCTCTCATTCTCTCTCTCTCAAATAAATAAATAAAATCTTTAAAAAAAAAAAGTTAATTAATTAATCACCCAAGCTTCTTTGACCTAACCATCTTAACCTTAACGTATTTGAAAAGGAAATTAACTATCATTGGACAAGGACGAACAGCTCACCAAGTCTGTAATTACTGGCTGAATGTGGACTTTGTTACAGTGTGCCGTCTCCAGAGTGCAAGCTGCTGCCTCAGGGTGGATGTCAGTGCACCTAGACACAGAAAAGAAAGAACACTGTATCTTACGACCATGAGGCAAGCCTATTACTGAAAAATTAAAAAACGCTCCACTGCTTTTATACACAGCAGATTTAGAAAAAAATTAAAATGCTTTAATAATGGTGAAGGAAAAAAACAAAGATGTGTTATATTAATGAAAAAGAATGTTATATTGATAAAATGTGCAAGTGTAGAAAATATACATACATGCATACACATCTGAAGGCATTTACTAAATTATGAATCCAATGAATACTATGCTATCACAAAAATGAAATTTAAAAGGAATTTTTGAAAAATAGTCATGATACAATATTAAATGAAAAACACAGGAAATGGGGGAAAAAAAGAAACATACTTGGACCACGTGTGGTAGAATTGGAAGTGACTTTTATTTTCTTCTTTAAACTTTCCATATTCTCAAATTTTCTTAAAAAATTTAAGTAACTTCCAATTTTTTCTGGTAATCAGACTATTTACCTAAAAAATTTCAAATTTAGAAATACCCTAAAATTATTTTGTTGCTTCTATAATTATGCAGTATGATGGAACAGTTTTGGACATGCAGTTATAATTTTTAGGGAAGAATAATTTACAATGAGTCCTTATTACACTTAAGTAGACCCTTTCAGATATATATTATTTATTTACAAAAATGATTTCATTCGAGCGGTTATACCCCTAGTGAATTTCTTAGGGGAAGATATGGATGAATTTGATACACTTACACTTACATGTACAAAGCTTGAGGGCCTATCATAGAGGCTAGGAATGCAGATACCACTCCAGACCCTGAACCTACTTCAAGGCATATTTCCACTCTAAAAAAAGCAAAATAAAATAAATATGAGTATAGTAGGATAAAAATATACATCCCAGAAAATGACTCTCAATCTACTTTTAATATGTATTTCTCCAGCATCCCTTGTCCACAAATATATGGAAATACAAAAGAAATTTATAAACACACTAATTTCTGACAACCACTTCGTGCTCACTTAATTCTGTTTAACTCAAAATTGTTTGGAGTTTGTAATTTAAGTCCATAAAATAGATGGCTTTCAATTAATTTCTACAAAACATCACATAAAAACTATGGAATAAGGTTGAGGGTTGAAAATATTAATATGAAAAACATCAACCCTTCTCACAAGGAGCTCCTAGTTTGTATTTTCCCAAAATGATAGGGTTAGTAGTATTACATTATTTATTTATGAAAGATGTTTTCTCTATCATTTAAAAGTACAGAACAGGGCGCCTGGGTGGCTCAGATGGTTAAGCGTCTGCCTTCGGCTCAGGTCATGATCCTAGGGTCCTGGGATCGAGTCCCGCATCGGGCTCCCTGCTCCTTGGGAGCCTGCTTCTCTCTCTCTCTCTCTCTCTCTCTGTGTCTCTCATGAATAAATAAATAAAAAAATCTTTAAAAAAAATAAATAAATAAAAGTACAGAACATTCACAAACAAATGCATTAGCATATCCTAGGGAAAAAAAATTCCTTTCTCTTAATAGATTTAGAGCAGCAAAGAAATTCCTTATTTGTACAGCTGTACACTGAACTGGGAAAATACCAGAGTATCTGATCTTAGAATATTAGTAGTAACTTTAACATGCTTTTGAATAAATTCTTCATTATACTGTATTTTATCCTTCAATTAAATTTATTTCCCTGCCTATAATCTACATATGCATCAAAAGCACCAATTATTTCTATCATAGAAATGGGTTTGATGGGATTTAGGAAGTCTCTCCAGCAACTAACTCCTCAAACAACTATCCAACTACAAACTCCAGCAGCTTCTAACTTCTGGAACCAGTCCACATTATCTGACAAAACTTTATTATTCTGTGGGAAGGTCTGTTGAATATTACCAGGCGGCTTTTATTTGAAAATAACTATCATGCTTTCATAAACAGAATTCCAAGACCAGAAATAATCTGACTTCACAACTTAATCAGCTCCTTTCACAGCAATTGCAATGCAATTTGTGTTTGTAAATCTTTCGGGGGTATCTTGAGACTAAAAGACAAATTATAAAAATCAGTACTGTACCATTCTATATTCCAGTAAATCCCAAAGTTCCATCGTTTACAATGGAAAGCTAGTTTAATAAGAGTTGGGGCATTTTATATATGGAAAAATCTGACCAGGTTTAAGAGAGATAAATAAAATACAGAAATATAGATCTATGAAGCCTGACAGCTGTTTCATCTTGAGAAAACCAATTTCAAGTCCTGATCTTTAAATAAATCTAATTACTCAAATTCCTTTCATTAAAAAAATTACAATGTAGGTATTCATTCTTTTAATGTCATTTAAATTTATGGGGGCACTTGAACAAGTCAATTTTATTATTTATAAAGTGCTCGGGAAAATTCCATAAGCTGCTAGCTATGTAGCTATTTAAATTTTTAAGTTAAATGAAAAACTACGTTCTGCGTCGCACCAGCCACATTTCAAGGGTTCGGTAGCCACACACCGCTAACTGGCTATCGGTACAGGGCACGGAACGCTGTTCAGTGGGTTTAAAAATACTTCTCCACGCCTGGATCTCACAACCTCATTTCATTTTTGTGCCCTTCCGTTGCTACAGGGTGCTTTTGTGTACTGAGTAAATTAAATACGACGCAGCTTTTAATATTTACTAAAAAAAATTAGTATTAATAAGCAATATTTTCGGAATATTTGGTTTTTGAACGTGTTATAATATCGCTGCTCTTGGGGGCTTGTGATCTTCAGACTAACAGCTGAAAAGAAAAGATATACATATGCCGGCGTGAAAAGGAGCTATGGAGCTCCTGCGACCAAAACAACACCTTCGCAAAAGTAGGTAGCTCCCTGGCCCGCTCATTACCGGTAACTACAGGAAAATCGTCTGTAACTGCGTTCTAGTGTCAGTGTTCGCCAAGTATGCGGACACCGCCTCCTCGGGGCAGACAGCATCCCTCCTTTCCTTGGCTCTCCTTCAACGCCGCCTCTCCAGGACGCCCGAGCCCTCTCCCGCGGGGACCCTCGCCCCCCTCGCCCCCCTCGCACCCCTTCAGCTCGGCCGCTGCTGCCTCGAGCGCGTCCAGCAGCAGGAACGTATCCTCCGCGGGCTCGTACACATTGCTGAAGGCGCCGCGGCCCACGTGCCCATGCAGCGGCGTGGGGAAGCTCGGAGACGCCATCTTCCTTCTCTCCGTCCCACGCGCATGCGCCAAAATTGCGCGTGCGCAGGCCCGGCAGTGGGGGGCGGGGCGCCGGAGGCGGAGAGAAGAATCCGAGCTTGTTACTTCCAACAGTTCGTCAGTAAATGCTCTTGGAATTTCTAAGTAACCAGTTATATGATCTGCAACTGCTGACATTTCCTTTCTTATTTCGAATATTTAAATTTATTTCATTTTGTAGATTAGCACTTGATGCAGGGCATCCTCGATTGTTTTTGACTAAGGGGAGTGTTTTTATTTCTTTATTCTACATTTAAAAGTTTTCTTCTATTTCTTGTTTGCAAAGAATTGAAAAAAATACATAATGGTTACTAAATTTTACTTTTTTTTTTTACATCAGCTGAACTTTAAGCTTTGAGCTTTTAAGATTAAGATTTTTTCTCATTTAATTTTTTTCTGTAGTATATTATAAAAATTACCTTCCTGATGTTAAATCATGAAGGCACTCTTTTTAACCCAAGCAAGATGATTTTTCTTTTAATACCCTGCTGAATTTGGAATGCTAATAATCTAGCTCTGTTTGATTATGCTATCCTCACAGGATGAGTTAGGACATTGTTTCTGGAACATTTGGTAGAACTCACCCATAAAATTGGATGGATTTAGTGCTTTTTTTTTAGTGGATGGTTCTTTGAGTTTTGGGGCATCTTCTATAGGTTATTAGACTATTCAGGCATTTGCATTCTTTTTGAGTCAATTTTTGAAATTTCCCAATGAAACATTTTTACATCTAGTATTTAAAATTTGAGTAATAAAAATACAGAAAAGTACTCAGATTCCATTTTTTAAAACCCTGAGTACTTACCACCCAGAATTGACAATTAATAGTACTTTCTCATATTTCCTTAAGAGTTCTTATTTTATTTTTAAAATACATATTATACTATATATTATTATTTTAAATGTATGTTAAATATAATATTTATTATAGGGAATTAGCTCACATGATCATGGAGACTCACAAACCTAAAATCTGCAGAGCCAATTTCCCATCCTTAGAAGAGTTTTTAAATATATGAACTAACATATTACAGATGAAGTGGATGTTCTTTCTGCATTCGCCTTCAGTTCCATTTTGTAAACCTCTCTCCAACCTGACTTCTGTCATGAATTTAGCATGTATCCCTCCAATCTATGTTTTTATGCTTTTACATTCAGATATTCATGAGCAGTGTATGGTTAGTGTGTTTTCAAATTTGTTTCAGTGGTAATAGGTTGGACAAACTGTTCTTCCCATTTCTTTTTCACTGAAAATTTTCACTCTGTGTTTTCATATATAATAAAGTTAGTTTATTCCTTTTCATTGACAGATAGTATTATATGAAAATATAAATTATCCTATCCGGAATGGATAAATATCTATTGGTAAACATTTAGTCCTCTCCAGATTTTCACTATTATAAACAATACTGTAATTAACTTTCTCAAACATGTTTTTTTCTGATCCTGTACAAAAGTTTCCTGGGATTCAAGGCAGAATGGATTAGCATGTTGTATACACATTTTCAATTTTACTAAAAAACATTTTCAAATTTCCAAATTTCTTTCCAACCATTGTGCTTGGTTGGTGGCAGACTTAATATTTGATTTAATATTATTAGACTTATTTTTAAAATTTATTTTAAATTGAATTGGCCTGATTGTGGTTGAGTTTAGGCATGTGTTCATATGATCCTCATTTGAATTTATTCCTTTGTGAACTGTCTGTTCATTTTTGCTTATTTTTTTCCTTTTTAATTATGTTTTTATTTTCGTTAAAGTTGATACAGGCATAATTTAATAGGCCAAATAGTGCTACATGAGTTATTATGAAAAACAGTCCAGTCTAGTACACCAGCATCTAATTTCTCATGTCTCATTCTCCATAGATGACCATTTTCAACTTTTAGCTGTTTCTTTGGCCATTTGTCCATATCTCTATGTACCAAGCTTATAATGATATTACTTCATTTCTCAATTTTTGCATTATCTGTTGAGTTCCCATGATAGAAGGTAAAGTTCACGTGATAGAAGGCAAGAAGTTGATTCTCCTGCTGCCAGTAAACAAGTGTAATTGCCAGGCCCCCTCTTCCTATCTTCCCAATATGGTTATACTGTGATTGATTGATTGATTTTTACATTATTCTGTCTATAGAAATGCTACCTGGAACTCATTTCTCTATTATACCCGTTACTTTTCTTCCTTGCACAACTTTTTGCTTTTCCTTGAAGTTAATAATCATCTGGTGTATTACTTTCCTAGGGTTGCCATAACAAATTACCACAAACTGGATGGCTTAAAACAATAGAAATTTATCCTTTCAGTTCTGGAGGACAGAAGTCTGAAATCAAGGTGGTGGCAGGGCCATGCTCCCTTATGAAGGCTCTAGGGAAGAATCCTTCCTTGCCTCTTCTAGCCTCTGGTGGTTGGCAGCAATCTCTGGCCTACCTTGGCTTGCAGCAGCAGCATAACTCCCATTTCTGCTCTGGTCTTCATGTGGACTTCTTTCCCAAGTGTCTTTTCTTTCTCCAAATCTCTTTCCTTATAAGGACACCAGTCATGGGGTTTGGGGCCCACCCTAATCCAGTATAACCTCATTTTTTTTTTTAAAGACTTTATTTATTTGACAGAGAGAGACAGTGAGAGAGGGAACACAAGCAGGGGGAGTGGGAGAGGGAGAAGCAGGCTCCCCACCAAGCAGGGAGCCTGAGGCGGGGCTCGATCTCAGGACTCTGGGATCATGACCTGAGCTGAAGGCAGATGCTTAATGACTGAGCCCCCCAGGCACCCCTAACCTCATTTGCAAAGACAGTCTCACACACACACACACACACACACACACACACACACACACACACACACGGGGTTGGGTGGGGAGAGTTTAGGATTTCAGCATATCTTTTTGGGGGAATGTGATTGAACCCACAACACCTAGTACTAACTGCTCTTTCATTTGCATAGTTTTCCATATAACACAGTTCAGCCTCAAAGTCTTTTCTAGTTGTTTACCCCCTGCCTGCCCTCTACCCCATCCCAATACATTTAAAGACATTGAGCATTCTGGTTATTTCTGTTTAATCTATTTAGGCACCAATATATGTCTCTAGGATTCATCTCTGGGTTCTGTTTCTTCAGCTCTATCCTCAGGCTGGCCCTCACTCTGGTACCAGGATGGCTGCATCTTACAGCTTCATACCATAAATTCAGTGGCAGAGGTCTTTTTTAGTTTTTTACTCCTTCTTATTGGCCCCAAATGGGTCCTGTGCTAATGCTTGAATTGATCCTGTGGCCAGGTAGATGATGAAGTGATTTCCTCACACCTGTCTTGGGGCCTGGAGCGAGACCTCATCACCACCAGATAGCCAGAATGGTACTCCAAGAACAAAATCATGGCACTGATATGGGTGCTGGGCAAAAACACAAAGTGTATACTACATGGAAGCGTCTCAAAGATGGTTGGTGATTACTTCCCTCTGGCTTGCTATTGCCTTTTTGTTTTGTTTACAATATTTTTTACTATGCAGATATTTAAAAACGATTAAATCTATTTTGGGGGGTTTCTGATTTTTGTGCTGTGCTTAGAAAATGCTCTCAAAAAAGTTTATTTTCTGGTTTCAAAGTATAGACTTCACTATATTAATTGGATCTACCTCATTAACTAGGTCGTTAGATCTTTTTTTTTTTAAGACTTTATTCATTTGTCAGAGACACAAACAGGGGGAGCTGCAGGCAGAGGGAGAAGCAGGCCCCCACTAAGCAAGGAATCTGATGCAGGACTCGATCCCAGGACCCTTGGATCATGACCTGAGCCAAAGGCAGACGCTTAACTGACTGAGCCACCCAGACTTCCCCATGTAAGTCAATTTCTTAATATATATATTATATATTTTTAATATATATTTATATATAATATATTATATATTTATATAATATATATATTTACATATATATCATATATTTTTTACTTTTCATCTTGTTGAATACTTGGTGGACTTTTTCAATATGATCAGTATCTTCCTTTCATCAATTCTGGGAAATCTATATGTTCTTTGATTTTTTCCTTCCCTTCCATTCTCTGTTCTTTTTTAAAATTTTTTTTTAATTTATTTTTTTTATTTTATTATGTCATGTTAGTCACCATTCTCTGTTCTTGTCTGCTGAATTCCAATCATACAGATGGAGACACACTAGATGTCTTCAGGTCTTTTTTTTTTTTTTTTTAAGATTTTATTTATTTATTTGACAGAGAGAGACACAGCGAGAGAGGGAACACAAGCAGGGGGAGTGGGAGAGGGAGAAGCAGGCTTCCCACGGAGCAGGGAGCCCGATGCGGGGCTCGATCCCAGGATCCTGGGATCATGACCTGAGCCGAAGGCAGACGCTTAACGACTGAGCCACCCAGGTGCCCCTGGGTCTTTTTGTTTTTATTCTTTCTGTCTGCCTTAGATTGGGCTACGTGGAAACGGATGCTGAGATGGAGATCTGCAGACAGAAGGCTTACTGCTAAAATTCTCTAGGAGACAATATCTGGGAGGGAAAGATAAGGAGGGTAGGGTAGAGGGAGAAGTTGAGGTGTGTTGCAGTTGTAACAAAGGCCTCAGCTGACTGTTCAGGGAGTTTTGGGGCTGGGATGACCCTTCAGATTGTCCTGAATCCAAGCAAGGGGACCTGTGTGCCTTTGGGGAAAGGACATCAATTTGGGCAAAGCAATTCTCTTTCCCAAGGTTAATTCCTGGAGAGAGACTTGGCTGTGAGCTACCAGCAGCCAACAGGTGGCAGAATGAGTGGGTCCCTGGCAGGGATCTGGACCACAGCCCCCATTATACCATCTCTGTCATTCTGAGTGAAATTTAGGTTTCCAGCTAGCATATCTGCTTTTCAGTTGAATATATTCTGCTTTTTGGCTTATCTATTGAGATTTTTATTTGGTAATCATTTTCTTTTTAAAAGATTTTTAAAAATATTTTATTTTATTTTTGTCAGAGAGAGAGAGCACAAGCAGGGGGAGCGGCAGGCAAAGGGAGAAGCAGGCTCCCCGCTGAGCAGGGAGCCTGATGCGGGACTCAATCCCAGGACCCCGGGATCATGACCTGAGCTGAAGGCAGATACTTAACTGACTATGCCACCCAGGTGTCCCGCATTTTCTTTTTTCTAATCCAGGGTTCTTAAAAATAATCTTTTGTTTCATGGATGCAATATCCATTCTCATCCCTCTGAGGTTTTCAATTATACTATTTTCAAAGTTTCCATTTGTTTGCTGTATACATTCTCATTTGGTGACGTTTCCTTTGTTCATTAGCTTGTATGTTACTCTTTCATGGTGTTTGCTTCCTTTAGATGTTTACTTTCTGCTTGCATGGCTATCTTTGTAGTTGAGGTTGGGTCAGCCTGCATATGAAGGTAGTATGTACACCACAGTCAGCCACAGGGATTGTAGAAGAGGGGGTGTTTAGCTGCCAGACAGGGCATCCCAGTAAGCTTCTCTTAGGGAAGTAGAGCTCCCTCCTCCTCCTGAGATTGACCTCTGGCCCAGCATTTACACCCAATGTTCCAGCCTATCTCTGTTCTCTACTCCAGGTGGGAGGTGATGAAATCAGCTACCTTGGTGGTTGCTCCAGGATTCCTTCCAATAACTTGTGTCCACAGCTTCGACATTTGGAGTTCTTCTAGAATTGCTCCTGGCTTTCCTTTGATAATTATATGCTTTCTACTCTTTTTTCAGGATGGGTGGAACAGTGTAGCACCTCACTGTCCTTTCCATCTTTCTTCTAGAATGCCTTTCTGAAATACTGAGGCTGGAACCCTCAAAACTACATTTTTTTTTTCTTAACATTCCCTTGAAGCTCTCATTTTGGATGTGATTTAGGTTCCACCGATCATTTACAACAAGTGAGTTTTAGAAGGCACAAGTGGAGCAGTGAAGCAGAGGCTGACTTCAGTGGTCTCTGTTATTTCGGCTGGCAAGCCGAGTTGTAGGGGAGCTTCATTTTTCTGCTACAGTGGTGGCAGGGGTCTCAGCATTAGGGCTCTAGCTTCATCGGCGTTGAGAGGCAGGGCACATCTTTATTTTGCTGCTGTGGATGGTGGTGTAGGTGGCCTGGGTCTGGAGCCAGCAGCTGCAGCTAATTCCTTCTGGCAGGGCCCGAAGCTCAGTTCTATAATGTGGCTTTAAGATGCATTCCCGGAAGTTCAGCCCGGAGCTGATCTTCTTCAGACCTCCCAACCACTATGGTACCCAGTAGATATCCTGTAATAAATTCCTTTTCACTTACCCAAACTAGAGTGGTTTTTGTATGCAGTAAAACCCTCACTGATACACGGGGATTCCTGGCATTTTCTGGTACATTACAGTACTGCTTTCTTATTTCAGAGGTGTTTCAGATTTGTTATTTTAGGGGTGTTGCTAGTGGTTTTGGTGGTATGGCAGGGGGATCAAATGCTTAGGCATTTTGATTTCATTTTCCTAGTGAGAATTCATTTTTCTCAGGGACAACAGAGTTTAATAGCATACTGTAACAAGAGATATGTTTACTCTTAAGGCCAAGTCCAAGTCTCTTGAAGTATAAGAGATAATATCCTTCTTTTATTTTTTTGGCAAGTTATTTAGCAGGTCCTTGTCCCACCTAAGCCTGGTGCATTTTAACAGAAACCACAAGTTGCAGCTGGTGCTCTCCATGAATCCAAGACTGGCACCAATCTTGACTAGATTCCAAGTCTCTTCTTGATATAAGGGGACTCTCTAGGAGATTTCAGTTAATTACACCATAGTTTAGTAGTTAATGAAATAATTTATGAACCTAACATAGTTCATTTTCAGTGCATCTTTAAAAATGAGTCTAAATTTTTACAACCAAAGAACTATTTCTAAATATTTTTTGTTTCCATAAAGCATCTGTCCTTCAAGGTTGATCACTACACTTAAAACACTAGGACACAAGCTGGGAAAAAGTATTTGCAAAAGACACATCTGATAAAGGACTGTTATCCAACATTTACAAAGAACTCTCAAAACTCAAGAAGAAAAAAGAACAGATTAAAAAATTTGACAAAAGATCCGAACAGACACCTCACCAAAGAAATGATACAGATTGCAAATAAGCATATGAAAATATATGTCATTAGGAAATCTCAAATTAAAACAATACGATACAACTGTATACCTATTAGAATGGCCAAAATCCAAAACACTGACAACACCAAATGTTGGTGAGGATGTGGAGCAATCGGAACTCTCACAGACTGCTTTGGAAATGCGAAATGGGATAGCCATTTTGGAAGACAGTTTGGTGGTTTCTTAGAAAATTAAACATATTCTTACCATACAACCAAGTAATTATGCTCCTTGGTATTTACCTAAATGAGTTGAAAACTTATGTCCACACAAAAACCTGCACAAAGATGTTTGTAGCAGTTTTATTCATAATTGCCCAAACTTGGAAGCAACCAAGTTATTTCATCCTTTGGTAGGTGAATGGATAAAACAGTGATACATCCAGACAATACAAATATATATTTTTTAAAGATTTCATTTATTTATTGGAGAGAGAGAGAGAGAGAACGATCAGGGAAAGGGGCAGAGGGAGAAGCAGACTCCCTGCTGAGCAGGGAGCCTAATGCAGGGTTTGATCCCAGGACCCTGGGATCATGACCTGAGCCCAAGGCAGATGCTTTAACTGACTGAGCCACGCAGGTGCCCCAGAAAATAGAATATTTTTGAGCCCTAAAAAGATATGAACTATCAAGCCATGAAAAGATATGGAGGAAACTTACATCTATATTACTAAGTGAAAGAAGCCAATCTGAAAAGGCTACATATGTTATGATTCTAACTATATGACATTCTTGAAAAGGCAAAACTATAGAGACAGTAAAAAGATCAGTAGTCGCCAGGGGTTGGTGAGAAGGAAGGGATGAATAGGTGAAGCACAGAAGATTTTTAGGGCAGTGAAATTATCTTATATGATATTATTACGGTGGACACATATATACATTTGACAAAACCTTTAGAATGTACAACACCAAGTGTGAACCTTAATGTAAGGGATGGACTTCGGGTGATAATGTGTCAATGTAGCTTCACCAATAGTAACAAATGTATCCCTTTGGTGTGTGTGTGATGTTGATAGTGGGGGAAGCTTGGTGTGTGTGTGTGTGTGTGTGTGTGTGTGTGTGTGTGTAGGAAGTATATGAGAACTCTACTTTGCACTCAGTTTTGCTGTGAATCTAAAACTGTCCCAGGGCGCCTGGGTGGCTCAGTTGTTAAGCGTCTGCCTTCGGCTCAGGTCATGATCCCAGGGTCCTGGGATGGAGCCCCACATCGGGCTCCCTGCTCAGCAGGAAGCCTGCTTCTCCCTCTCTCACCCCCCCTGCTTGTGTTCCCTTTCTCGCTGTGTCCCTGTCAAATAAATAAATTAAAAAAATAAATAAAACTGTTCCAAAAAATAAAGTCTATTTAAAAGAAACATTATGACACATTAAAAAAATATATTTTTAGGGACAACTGGCTGACTCATTTAGTAGAGTGTGCAACTATTGATCTTGGTTGTGAGTTCAAGCCCCACATTGGGTGGAGAGATTACCTAAAAATAAAATCTTTAAAAATTTTGTATTTTTGTTATTTGGTTAGATTTAGAAGGTAATTTTAAGTATTTTTACTAAAATTATACTTAAAAGTAGAGTTAAAAGAGAAGCATGTTTTAGTTAATAAAATGACTCCTATTATTATTATTATCATAATAATAATTATTATTTGACTTAAAAAATCCTCCATAGGTTTTAGAAATTTTGGGGTGCCTGGGTGGTTCAGTCGGTTACGTGTCTGTCTTTGGCTCAGTTCATGATCCCAAGGGTCCTGAGATCAAGCCCTGCATTGCATCTGGCTCCCTGCTCAGCAGGAAGCCTGTTTCTCCCTCTCCCTCTGCCTGAAGCTCCCCCCTGCCTGCTCTCTCTCTCTCTCTCTCTCTCTCTGTCAAATAAATAAATAAATTTATTTATTTATTTGACAGAGAGAGAGAGAGAGAGAGAGAGAGCAGGAACACAAGCAGGGGGAATGGCAGAGGGAGAAGCAGGCTTCCTGCCTAGCAGGGAGCCCGATGTGGGGCTTGATCCCAGGACCCTGGGATCATGACCTGAGCCGAAGGCAGTCGCTTAACGACTGAGCCACCCAGGTGCCCCAAATAAGTAAATAAAATTAAAAAAAAGATATTTAGTGATCAGTGATGTTCATATTGAGAAAAAATATATCTACACTTGACAATATTGCTTTTGTGCTTTGGATGTTGCTATAATGATCTCAGTTAAAAGCATAGGAAAGAATCCCTCTAATACAGCATGGCCAGTACAGTAAGCTGGATGCTTCCCGACAGGACAGCTTTGCTTGCATCAGTCAGCTGAATTGTCAAGATGGTTACTCATCTGCTGGATGATTTCACAACCCTCTTCTTAATTTTGGTTTTTTTGGACACATTTTATCCTGGAAACAAAATCTAGGCTCCATAATACATTCAGAAATAGTAGATTCCTGTCTTTTTTCCAGCTGGTGCTGGTAGGGTTTACACATTTACTCCTGCACCATAGGAACAGCTGCTTGAAAAGCCGAGGGTGCGTTCAATTCCATTACTTTGGCACAATAGAAAGTCACATAAAAGAGGGAGACTCTCTCAGCCTGTCCATAGTTGGAAAATTAATTCTTTCAAGTGCTTTTAAAAAATCTCTACAGGTGGTCAGATCTTATGAACTTAGGACTAGCAATGACCTCATCACCTTCAGCTGGTCTAAAAGTTATCTTTGGCTGCTGAGTACTTTATGAAATCTTGTTAATTATGATTGTTTTTCCTAGTTATAAGTCCTTGTGGATGAATTTTTATAAAACATTTATTTTTATTGCTTACATAACTACATAAAATATTTTCATTGGTGTCAAAATGTCATGTTATTGCCAAACAGATTCCATTTCAATTTCTAGAAATTATTGGAAAGTTAATATTCACATTTTTAATGGCACCCTTGCTGTAGTATTAAATCATGCTTTACTGAAATATACAACTGAAGTCATAATTACATTGCATTTTATACAGAATAAAGCACAGAATAGACAACCTTTCCAGTTAATCTCTATGGTTAATGATTATATTTTCCTTTCTTTTAAAGATAAATCATGAATGAAATTCAGTGTCTTTTTGAAACTGAGTTTTCATGGAAATGATTTGCATGGACACTCATCATTCACTTCTCTTTTTAGCACAGTGGCATTTTAGTTTAGGAATCATAAATGGAATCGTTCTCCTGGTTTGTGACACTTTACCCTATCCATTTCTAAGTCAAGAAAAGTAAAAATGTTTTAAAAAGCAAGATTAGATAAGAAAGTCATAGTTCTACCTAAGCATTTGGTTTCTCCCTAGAGATGTCATTTCAAGAAAACTCACTCTCCATAGGCATCATTTCAAGGATGTAATTGTTTAAGTGTAAAGTTACACTCTGGGGTAGAAAACATCCTTTGGGGTTCACATTGAGGCTCATTTAGTGATCCTGAGAAATGAGCTTTTCAGCAGTTATCATATTTACTCTTTGTTCCCAGCCAGGAGAGCTGGAGGATAACCAAAGGGCTGACTTTAACCAGGTCTCCCAGAGCATGTACCATCCCTCGGAGGCTGTTCTTTGCCTGGATCTTGTATCTCCCCTCCTATGGACTGAACTGTGCAACCTCCTCACCCTCTCCCCCTTCTTTTGGAGGTGTGGCCTTTGGGAGATAAGTAGATATATATTATATCATGAGAGGGCAGGCCTTCATGATGGGCTTAGTGTCTGGTAAGAAGAGACATCAGAGAGCCTGTTGTCTCTCTCTCTTTCTGCCATGTGAGCACATAGTGAGAAGTCAGTCATCTGCAAGCCAGGAAGAAAGCTCTCCACAGAACTAACCATGCTGGTACCCTGATCTTGGACTTCCAGCCTCCAGAACTGTGAGAAATAAATGTCTGTTGCTTAAACCACTCAGTCTCTGGTGTTTTGTTATGGAAGCAGCTGACTAATACATCCTCCAAGACATTTGGAGCCTGAGCACATGTGAAAGGTGCAGTAGGGAATTCAGATGGTGGTCGAGGCAGTTCAGGAACACAGTGTTATAAAATTTCATTGATTGGCTCAATACTCTCTTTTAGTGTATAAATAGGACCGCAGAAGAAGATTAAGTTGAAGAGATGGCATAAAAAGGACAGCATTCTGGTGGGTTCAATTAAAAGTTTGTAAGTCAATTACCATTTTGCCTGTACTGATTTTCTAATGAAAGGAAATTTAAAAAGTAGAGGTTATTTTTAAGAAAGTTGAATTTATAGTTTAAGTGATGGAATATTCCACCATAATATTCTCATTAAATATTTGTTGATTTGACTTAAATATTTGTTGATCTACTTTATAGCACAAATTAGCAAAGAATAGGATTCCTATCAAAATATTATATTTTTTGTGGGAAAGTATACCTTTATGCTCACTCATGCTAGATGTGATGCTAATTACTTGGGAATGAGGGTGAAGATTTGCCCCAGCAAATTTGGAAAAGCAGCTTAAAAGTAGTTAATACATACCTGGAGAGCTTTTCTCATCAGCCTCAACTCAGGCACCTATTATCTTATCTTTCCCTAAGTCATAAGAGCATATATTTAAATTGCTTCCATCCCCAATATTTCTTATGAAATATTGCTTGAAATAAGCAGGGATTCATCTAGGACATAGCTAGTTTTTTGTCACATGTAGATTTATGTCATAACTAAATGTTACTAAATATGACAGAATTCTACCTGCAGACCTGAGAAGGACATATTCCATTGTGATAGACAGAATAATGGTCCTCAAAGATGTCCACATCCCAATCCCCAGAATCTGTGACTATGTTACCTTATCTGGCAGAAGAGATTTTGCATATATGATTAAAGTAATGATTTTGATAGAGGAAGATTATCCTGGATCCTCCATAAGGCTCCTTCTAAAAGAGAGGAAGCAGAGTAAGGGTAGAAGATGTGATGAAAACAGAAGTCAGATTGAGAGGGAGAGAGAGAGAGAAAGGGGGTGGGGAGAGAAACAGAGACAAAGGTATTGAGATTTGACGATGCTCTGCTGCTGGTTTTGAAGGGGAAAAAGAGGACAAGTCAAGGAATGCAAGTGGCCTCTAGAAGATTTTCTTAATATGGTACAACTAACATCAGTTAAAAGCAATTTAAACTTTAGACACTAGTTTTCAAATCTCTAAAGAAACAGGCATGGTGGGTGTTAGACTGGCTAATTTACACTTCTGACATATACTGAAACATCAAAAGCTGGGAGAGCTGGTAGTGAGCATCCAGTGTCTGTCCATTACTACTCAGTATGCTGTATATTTGCACGGTTCACCCCCTTGGGGCTACTGAGCACTGGAAATGGGGCCAGTGAGAGGTGTACTGCACGTGTAAAATATACCATGAATTTTATAAAGAATGTAAAATATCTTGTTAATAATTTTTTTAACATTGATCACATTGCCATTGAAACGTTACTATTTTGGATAAATTGGGTTAAATAAAATTCATTATTAAATTTCAATTTCTTTTTACTTTTTAAATGTGAAATGAAAAAAATTGACATTACATTTGTGCATCATGTTATGTTTCTATTGGACAGTGCTGCTCTAAGCAGATAATTCTATGTAATGATGTCATTAACATACTATTGATTATTTACCATGTCAATTAATATATTGTTGAGTAATGAATATACCAGTGCAGCTGAGAGAGTGGATGGGTTTATTTTCATCCATTTTACACATTTTAAAACTAATATCTCCATTTTTATAGTCACAGCCTCCTAGCTCCACAATCTCCAGTTAAATTGTGGTGAGTTCAGTCAGGTTTTATTTATTTTATTTTATTATTTTTAAAATTTATTTCTTAAGATTTTAATTATTTATTTCAGAGAGAGACAGAGATAGCAACAAAGTCCACGAGCTGGGGAGGAGAGAGAGAAGCAGACTCCCCACTGAGCAGGGAGCCAGACTGGAGGCTTGAAGCTGATCTGAAGGTAGATGCTTAACCCACTGAGCCACCCAGGTGCCCCTCAGTCAGACTTCAAAAAAAACTAGAGGGGAAGCCTAAGGGATGTGGGAAATACTATTAGCAGCTCAAAGCTAGCATTTTTGCATGAGGAAAGGTGGGGTTTTCTGTGGTAGATAAAAGTGATCTTTGCACACATTTTGTTGTTGTTTTCCAAGAAAGGAAACGTGGTCTGTAGACATGAAGATACTGTTACAGGGAAAGACTTAATTTTAGGTAATGTTTCTTTGCAACATCAAAAACATGTTTTTCTTCTGGTATAGGAATACTCACAGTGAACATTTAGAAATAGAAAAAAGAGGCAGCTTGCCTGGATGAAATAATCCAATTGAAGCCATTAGGAAAAATCGAGAACTTCTGGGCTCACAAACACAGATGTGTCTGGATGAAAACAGAACATGCCATCAAATGAATGATTAGGTTAGAGATGCCTAGACCACTGGTGAGTTTCTTCTATATGGTTTAGGAATATGGAGAGAGCTCATATGACAGCTTCAACATTTGGGATACAAATGCCCTTTTACCTGCAGATAGTGAGAGTATTTTGTCTTCTTTCAAAGACTTCATGGACATCATATCTTTCTCTTCCTGAAGAAATATAATTTCTTTTGAAATCCAGTTAATGTTTCATAAAGGCATCTAGCCAGTGTAATTTCCTGGATCAGATTAATGTTTGTGAGATCAAGAAATCTTAGGAAAGTTAACAGAATCTGTAAGCAATTATATTTTGGGTGATGATTACCTTAGAGTTCAGTGAGGAAAAAACTATATAAGTGTATTAGGAACATATATATGTATATATGCAATATATATGATTGTATATATAGAATATGTGTGTGTTTTAGGATTAAATATACATATATTAGTACATATGGGGTGCCTGAGTGGCTTGGTCAGTTAAGCATCCACCTCTTGATTTCGGCTCAGGTGGTGATCTCAGGGTTGTGAGATCTAGCCACTCGTCGGGCTCCACACTCAGCAGGGCATCTGCTTGGGGTTCTCTCTCTCCCTCTCCCCTTCCCACACTTTCTCTCTCTAAAATAAATAAATAAATAATAAATAAAACATATATATTATATATGTGTATGTATGTATATGTATGTGTATATATAATACATATATATTATATATATATTCCTAACATAAACACACATATAGTTATACGAATGCCAAAGCAAAGTGATGAACATTTGGTAAAAGACAAAAACAGACTTTGCCTTCTGGGTTCTCCATGACATTTTAGGAATGCCAAATATCATATAGGACATGAGGATCATGATTTGACCTTCAGCCTGAGTAAATCCATATATTAAGAAAATTATTCAGGGGCGCCTGGGTGGCTCAGTCGTTAAGCGTCTGCCTTCGGCTCAGGTCGTGATCCCAGGGTCCTGGGATCGAGCCCCACATCGGGCTCCCTGCACCGCGGGGAAGCCTGCTTCTCCCTCTCCTACTCCCCCTGCTTGTGTTCCCTCTCTCACTATGTCTCTCTCTGTCAAATAATAAATAAAATCTTTAAAAAAAAAATTATTCAAACTTTAAAATTTCAATAAGTGAGTAGATGTTATAAACCATTCTCTGTGGGACGATTTCTCTGTAATTTTTTTGATCATTTTCCCTCAACCCCAGTTCTTTATTTTGTAGGGGCAGCCACACCCAGGATCTCCCACTTGGTGTGAGTATCAGCCATCTCAAGTGGTCTATAATGAAATGGGAGCCTTGCAAAATGTTTCTCTACTTCCTGATAATGTACCTGTATATATATATATGTCATTGTAATACATGTATAGGGAAGTTATTAGGGAATAGGAAAAACTTTCTAAAGAGTACTTGCATTGGATGGAAGTCAGCTATCAGAGGCTAATATCCAACTGGACTTCCATCGGCAAATGTCCTCGTTTTTTCCCAGTGGGGAGTGGAGTGTAAATTTCTTGGCTTGCCAAGGATATAAAAACAGCCCATCCATTGAAATAACTTAGCTTTCATACTGCAAATAAATAATTTCTCTGATCGCTTAGATAAGATACCAACTAGCTACAAATGCCCTTAGGCAGGACCTATTGCAAATTGTTATGCCAAATCCAGAACTGTCTTTATGTTTACAAAGCAGGCACTTCAAATCTAAGTACTCTCGGTTAAAATTGTCAAGGCATGAGGCTGAGTAAGGACATACCAGCTTTACCTGCCTTGAGGCACTACTAAGACTGGTTGGCTCTCTCAGAGCCATAAAACTTTTTATTATTTTTCTGCATATATTATGCCATGGAACCATGTAGACTTCTGGGACTTCTGCTGCTTGTAAAATGGCCCAACATTTTTGTTGGCTGAAGTGCAGGGTGAGAATTGCTCATCACCCTTGCAGAGCAACTGGAGACCTCTTTTGGGGTTCACTGGTTAACCTACACTGGAGAGCAGTTAATAAGCCAATGAAGGAAATGTTAACATTAAATTAAAATATGTGAAGGCGGATTCTTATGAGCATCAGATAAGCTACATGCAGTAGATGCATTGAAAACCAGAATTCAGGGAAAAAACCAAGTGCTTTGTTCTTTTCTAAGGCATGCAGAACTCATTATTGTTGATGGAAATTAAATCCACAGGGCTGAGTGCCTCAAATAAGTCAGGGGTTGGAAACCCTTTGGCTCAACTTTCTTGGCCAAAGAGTTTCTCTAAAGAGAAGCTTGCTTACCCTAGTGTGAGAACATTCATTATAAATTACATATAAATAAATAATATTTCATAAATATTATTGTAATTATTTCATAAATAATCACCATACATATTTCTTATATAGTTTCATCACTTTTTTTTTTAGAATTTAGCTTCTTAATGGTATAGAAGTTATGGATGGCTTAAAATCAAATGCTTAAAATTCACTCCCAGAGAATATGGAATTGGTCTTAGAAGAAAGTGATCTTTGGGCTGATAGGTAAGTCACGGTACTAGATGTCTCCTCTTGTTAGGTCCTACTGAATTCTTAAGATTCTCAATAATTATAATTGAGCCAGTTGGGGTAGCCAAAAGAGTAACAGAAAGTATATGTAGCGATGATAAATCAGGTCTTGGAATTTGCAGACCAGGTGCAAAATTGCTATTAATTTCAGTCTTATTTGACACAGTAGAATTTAGTAGTGTATAGTATAACAAAATGATTGTGCAGAATTTTATTTAGCTCTTTGTGTTGTAAAGACTAGAGTCACCTATTCCAAAAATTAAAAAAAAAATGTTTAATGTAGCAGTATACATATATTGCTTGGGAAGATAGTGTCTCAGAAACCCAAGAACAGGGTGCATAGGAGAACAATCCCTGTGGAAAATGGATCAGGATCTGAAAAACGCTTTGGATTCCAAGACAAGTGTGAGATCCTCAAAAGTAAGAGCCTATTAATTTCACAAGTGTCCAACTTTAAGGTGAAGACAGTATGCATCCAGTGTCTGCTCTATGGCTACCGAATGGCCTGCTTTTTCTGTGTTTTCCACTATTCAGATTCCTGGAAGAGGCATTCTGGTCTCTTTTGGTAAGCATTTATTGGCCAGGCCAATAAGTCTGCTAGTCCCTGGGAATTTGTTATGGTTGGGTTTGAGCTACATGCCATCTTACTTTCTGATTACATTTCTCCACAATCACTGAGGCACAGGTGGAAAGAAGACAAAGACCCTCTTTATTTAAGACCACATCTTTTGAATGTCTGTGAATGTCAATGAAGCTCGAGATACCTTCTCTAGGTAAGACTCAACTTATCAACCTATCTACCTTACAGTTGTAAACCATAGATTTCCTACAGGTAAGTGACAGAGCAGAGCCGATCGTAGGCAAAGGGTCAAGCAGGCGATGAGGTTTTGTTGTCAGGGTTATTCTTTCTTCTGAAACCCGGAGCCATTTTATATCCTAGTAAATTAAAGGCAGCTATAGTTTGCTGGGAAGAGGATGTGGCTTAGTGTCAGGAGATACCCTTAAATCACACGTTTGCCCATATCTGGTAGCCTTGGGTAAATTAATGAGCTTCTCTGAGCTTTAGTTTCCTCCTTATAAAATATAACTATCATACAGGTTGTTTTAAATACTGTATGGAAGAGATGGGCATATGACAGATCATTATTTAATAAATACTTATAAAAAGTATTTTTTACTTTTTAGTGGAAGGGCCCCTAAGTGTTCCATTTTCCAGATGTGTAAACTGAGTTCAGACATGAGCTTTCACTTGTTTACGTCCAAGCAACTGCTTGATTGTAGTCAACACTGAGCCCCAAGTCTCCTGAATTCCCAGACCAATGCCTCTGCAAGTTCCCTCCTGGTTTCTACACAATTCTCAAAACTTGTCTTTAGAAGAATGTGTGTATGTGTGTAAAGTTACAGCTTCTAGTTTCTTTCAATGAACAAGACATATTTTTATAATTAGACTAAGAATTCCTGATGTTCTTTAAAAAAAAAAAAGAAAGTATCTGATTCTTATTTGCTGTGAAGAGTGAATAAAAATTAAATAGTCTAGGGGTGCCTGGGTGACTCAGTTGGTTAAGCATCTGACTCTTTTTTTCAGCTCAGGTCATGATCTCAGGGTTGTGGGATCGATCCCTGATCCCTGCATCGGGCTCTGTGCTCAGCGTAGCCTGCTTGCCCCTCTCCCTCTGCTCTTCCCCTGCTTGCGTGCTCTCTCTCCCAAATAAACAAACAAACAAACAAACAAACAAATAAATAAATAAATAAGTCTAAATTACTAACTGTCCTTGAGAAACATGTGTTTTAGTAGTAACTCCAGTCTTAAAGGAGAGACTCCTTAGCTAGGTGTCCCTGGGCCTCCCGCAGTCACTCTGGCCACATTTTTGCTCCCTGTGGCTCTAAGGTTGAGAGCAAAGCCAAGCCTCCAATTGGCAGCCAGATGATGCAGAATGAATGGCCGTGAAATCCAAGGTGATCTGGGCTCACCTGGCTGAACACCACAATCCAGAAGTGTGCTCCATATCACACATTCCTCTGCCTCGTGAGCAAAACATGGCATGATGCAGTGGAAACTTCGTGTAATCCATTATGTTTTCAAATACCAAGGAGTTGACTTTTAAGAAATGTTAAAGCACTAGATTCCAGATCTCCTTAGCACAATACAATTGGTTTGTCCACATAATTACTTTCTTTGCCCAGGAGTGCAGGATTTTCAAAGCATGTCTTCCTTCTTCCACTCATTATGATTTCCTCATAAACACCTATTGTCTGTTTTGTGCAAGGCACCCTGGGAGATACAAAATAGCATCTGATGTACTCTTTCCTAATGGAACCCATTTTCTTATTGAGATGAGAATGGAGGCTCCTTGAGGTCTGGGATCTTGTCGATCTTCTTCACTGTTAGGGTTCAGAGTCTAGAACAGTGTCTGGCACAGAATGGGCACTCGGGACATACTTGTGGAATGCAAGAATAGATATACCTGAATGAGACGTTAATCATAGCTAACATTTATGTTCACTAGTTTTCTCAATGCTGCCTCATTGAGCCTCAAAACTCTTTTTTTTTTTTTTTTAATTTATTTATTTGACAGAGAGAGACACAGCGAAAGAGGGAACACAAGCAGGGGGAGAGGGAGAGGGAGAAGCAGACTCCCAGCCGAGCAGGGAGCCCGATGCGGGGCTCGATCCCAGGACCCTGGGACCATGACCTGAGCCGAAGGCAGACGCTTAACGACTGAGCCACCCAGGCGCCCCGAGCCTCAAAACTCTTGAGGTAGGAAGTATTAATGTGCCCATTCTGGAGATGGGGAAACCAAGGCTTAGGAAATTGGGTAACTTTCCCATTGGTGACTCTGGGCTTTGTACCAAAGTCATCTGGCTCTTAAGTCCCCACTCTTGGCCACTCTCTTGCCTCGTATGTTATGCTGCCATCTTGCTTGGGGCAAAAGGCACTCCTTCCATGGTTTTAGAACTAAAATCAAGGAATGTTTACAATGGAATCCCACTTGTGGTATAAACGACAAGCATATTAGAAAGTTTTGTAGAGACTGAAACAGATGTGGAACCAAAACTGCCTGGGAGGGATAGAAAGGATTTAAAAGGTGAGAAGTAGAGTTCATCTCCCTTTGACTTCTGGGAGATGACCGTGAAAATCCTCTTTATAATATGATTGTACTATAAACTTATACAACATTATAATATTATTTTTTTCTTTTATCCCATTTTGTCATGTTAAATAGTTCATGTGGGGGAGAATCCAGTCTTGTTTGTAATTCTATGCACCCTCAGTACTAGCATGGCACCTTTCCACTGATTTGAAAGGAATTGAATTTTCACTAGGATGGTAAGCTTGATGGACTGGGGAGGGCTAACTACACCAACACATCCTAGCCAAATTTGAATTCTGATAAGCTTACCTCTTTCATGCTTTTCTCCAATCTATCCCCTTCTTTTTAAGAAGTCCCAAAGAAGGAAAAAAACCAAAACAAAACACCACAATGATTCATATAAAATCATTTTTGACATCTTCAGAGATTTTTCTAGGTTCTGGTCCAAGCCTGATTATTGTTCAATTCTACCTCCATTCTTCCTACACTTGAGGGATTTCAAAAAATGTACTTAATGATTTGGACTTGTTTTAATTTTCTCAAACTTATTTTCCCTTGAGGTTAAGAACATTTCGTAAATTTGCAAATACCAAAAGTATTTTGCACACAATGAATAGGTTTTAAAAAAATAATCAGATCAGATTCAGAACATTTCCCCAAGGAAAGGAAGTGCACAAAATAGTCAAATGATTAATTGAAAAACAAAGCAAAGGAACTAAAATATCTCCCTGAACTAGTTCCTAAGGTATGCTCTCTTTCCATCATGAAACACTGACTAGTCTGCACTGTTTGTTTTTTGAAGTAAAACTTTGATGGGAAAATTAATAACTGAGTCCACTGTGTATTTTACACATTAACATTTCTTTTCTTGCCAAACATTTTGCTATGTGCTTAGGCATTCATGCTCAATACATTTTCCAGCCTGTTCAGGTGTCCATCTTTCTTGTTCCTATAAATATTCTACTAAATTTTCAAGTGAAGCTCCTGGAAAGGTAGAACATCACCATATCTTTCTAGAAATTGATAATAAAAGCAAATTTTCTTTTGTTGTCCATAGAAATAACACAAATTCCTGGTTTGAATTTCACTCCATTAGGTAGGGTCTCCATAGTATGATGATCTGATGTTGATAAACTAATCAGTTTTGGAAATGCTTGGTATCTGAAGAAGAGTGACAAATGATGTGTGACCTAATTGATAAGTTGATAAACTGACTGAAATTGCTAAATTGACAAAATGATTAAAGTTGATAAATTGATAAATAAATGTTTCTTGAGCAATGACTATCTGCAAAGCCCACTTCAAATTGAGATTTGCTACCTATTAAACAGAGGCAAGGATGTAGGGTCTTCGAGTCCAGACCTAGTTAGGGATGTGCTTCCTGATACCTTGCCAGCAAATCGTGGACAAGAGTCAGCTCTTCTTAGCTTGTTGTTCTTTCTAACTTACAGTAACTGGGCAAGAATTTGACTTTCACACCCAAATCAGTTCCTCAGTGTAACTGACACTTTCTAATGTGTTCTATTCCGTAGCAAGCGGTGCCACCATATAATATTACTCTTGGCTTACGTCGGAGTTAACACAAACTTTTCTTTCTCTGGGTCTCATCTTGCTAAGAAACATTCCCCACACCTGCAAGCTCTAGTTCCATCTATTTGCATAAATCAAACTCAAAAATGTTGATAGACTTATTATGAGTCCCTTATGTCAGGGACTCAGGAGACTATAAAGAGACATGAATAATAGTAGCAGAAGCAGCAGTAACAGTAGTAGTAAAAGCAATAAGAATGGTAAAAGTTAATGTTTACTGAATGCCTTCTATGGGGCACTGTGCTAAGCACTTTACGAGCAATAATGACTTCATTTTACAGAACAAACCAAAATGCAGAGAGGTGAAATAACCTGCCCTAAAACTCACCCAGTCCTGTGGTCGACCTGGGAAATGATTTTTCTGTAAAGTTTAGCAGAACTCACCATCTGAGAATGTTTTTTTAAAAAGGCGAAGTTTTTTACTATCACTTCAGTTTTCTATCACTATTTATTGGATAGGTTTTCTTCTCTGGATTTAAAAGAGATACATTCAGTTTTTATTCTTATGGTGGTTGCTCCTCACTTAAGCACCCCAGTTTATATAGATAGATATATTTTCTATTGAGTTCTGAAAATTTTTAATGTCCATGTTTTTCCTGAACCAGACAAATAATTTAGTATGTTCTCATGTCACTTTGTTTTCTTCCCCCACCACTACCCCACATCTTTTTTTTTTTTTAAAGATTTTATTTATTTATTTGAGAGAGAGAGAATGAGAGACAGAGAGCATGAGAGGGAGGAGGGTCAGAGGGAGAAGCAGACTCCCCGCCGAGCAGGGAGCCAGATGCGGGACTCGATCCCGGGACTCCAGGATCATGACCTGAGCTGAAGGCAGTCGCTTAACCAACTGAGCCACCCAGGCGCCCCACTACCCCACATCTTATGCTGATATTTTCTAGAAAAATTCTGGGTCACTGAGGGCATATATTATATTTTTCTTTGCTTTCATCTTACCCTTTTAATTAATTAATTAACTAATTAATTAATTTTTATTTTTTAAAGTAGGCTCCATGTCCAGCACGGAGCCCAATGCAAGGCTTGAACTCACAACCCCGAGATCTAGACCTGAACTGAGATCAAAAGTCAGACGCTTAACTCACTGAGCCACCCAGGCGCCCCATCTTACCCTTTTAAAGACCACTTTCACGATGTTTAAGTTCTCTTTCCCTTTACTGATTTGCTTTTGTCTTCTTGCTCTATCAGACGGAAAGAGATGTGCTAAAATCTCCCACTAGGATTGTGGATGTTGTTTTTTTCTTTTAGATTTTTCAAATTTTGCATTACAGATTTTGATCCTCTTTTAACAGATGATCACGTTTGCAATAAATATGTATTCCCGGTGAACTGAATCTTAATCATTGTGAAATGTTTCATTTTTAGTAAAGCTTCTTATCTGAAAGTGTATTTTGTGAGATATTAGTATAGCTAAACTAGTTTTTGTTTGATTGATGTGTAGCATGTCTTGGCTTTGTCCATCGTTTTACTTTGAATCTTTTTGTATTTTTTTTTTTTTTAGCTTAGATTTATATTATGAATTGGATGTTTCTGTCACCCACCAAATACATATATTGAAGTCCTAACCCCCAATATGGCTGCGTCTGGAAAGAGGGCCTCGAAGGAAGTAATTAAGGTAAATGAGGTCATAAGGGTGGGGCTCTGATCAGCTAGGATGAGGGTCCTTATAAGAGACATCAGAGACTTAAGTAGCCTTAAAAAAAAAAAAGAGACATCCGAGAGGTTGTTCCCTCTCTCCACATGTACCAGATAAAAGGGCCATGTGAGTACGCAGCAAGAAGGCGACTATTATCCAGGAAGAGAGCAATGACCTCGATCTTGCACTTCCCAGCCCCCAGAACTGTGAAAAAATAAATTTCTATTGTTGAAGTCACACAGTCTGTGGTATTTTGTTATGGCAGCTGAAGCTGATAAGACAGCTTTTGGTACCAAGAAGTGGGGTGCTGCTGTCTAAATACCTCCACATGGGGAAGTGACTTTAAGATAGTAACAGGCAGAGTCTGGGAGAGTTTTGAAGTACGTGCTAGAAAGTCTAGATTGCCCTGAAGGGAGTGCTGGTACGTTAAAGGTAATTTTGGTAAGGTCTCAGGCAGAAATGAGGAGTAAGTTAATATGAACCAGAAGAAAGGCGACCTTCATTACAAAGTGGTGAAGAACATGGCTGAATGATGTTCCCTGCGCTGGGGAAGGTAGAGCTTGTGAGCAGTGAAACGGGATATTTAAGGAGGGGATGTCTAAGCAAAGTGCTGAAGGAGCAGCGTGGTTTCTCATTACTGCTTATAATAAAATTTGAGAGGAGATACTCTCTCCCTTCTTTTCCCCCTTTGTTTGTTTGTTTTGTTTCTTAAAATCCACATATAAGTGAGATCATATGGTATTTGTCTTTCTCTGACTTATTTTGCTTAGCATGATATTCTCTGGTTCCATCCATGTTGGTGCAAATCCATTATCTTGTTTATTTCACCTTGAGCACGACTTACTTCTCTGGGTCTTAGCATCCTTATTTATAAAGGGAGGTGGTTCACTTAGATGTAGTGCAATAATAATTTGCCTGTTAGAAGGCATAGCCCAAATCAATGACCCCTTCAAACTCTATTTTATCAGAGTATTCCTCCCCCAAATTCAAACAACTTTACAAATAGCCCATTAACTTCGCATCAGGCAGGTTTTTGTTTTTAATTTACACCAAGATAAATGTTGGTGAGCAGCACTTTCCATAAGAAAGTGCAGCTGACCTTTGAACAATGTGTTAGGGGCGCTGACCCCCTCACCCCCTACACAGTTGAAATATTAACTTTTGATTCCTCAAGAACTTAACTACTAATAGCCCACTGTCGAAGCCTTACTGATAACATAAACAGTCAATTAACACAGATTTTGTGTGTCTTATGTGATGAGGGAGCATAAGGCAAGCTGAGGACAAAGCACAAGCTGACATCTCCCCCCCCCCCCCCCCCATAGGATATGTGTGACATTCCTTCTGGAAACGTCCAACTCTCTCTTTTTTTTTTTTTAAGATTTTATTTATTTATTTGACAGAGAGAGAGAAAGAGAGAGAGATCACAAGCGGGTGGGGGGGGGGCACGCAGAGGGAGAGGGAGAAGCAGGCTCCCGGCCCAGCAGGGAGCCTGTTGCAGGGCTTGATTCCAGGACCCTGGGATCATGACCTGAGCCAAAGGCAGACGCTCAACCGACTGAGCCACTCAGGCGCCCCCCAACTCTCTTAATGTTAATGCTTTGCTAGGGGGAAAAACAACCTTAGCTTGACAATGGCAAGGCCTCCAGAATCCTGAGGGTCTTCTTTGGATATGAAAATCCTTTTGGACACCTCCCTTTGTCCTTACCTCCCCCAACTCCCAAGTATATAATCAGCCATTCCTCACAACCCCAGTGCAGCACCTCTTTCTGCCCACGGGTCCTGTTCCCATGCTTTAATAAAACCAACTTTTTGCACCAAAGATGTCTCAAGAATTCTTTCTTGGCCGTCGGCTCCAGACCTCACCTACATTTAAAAACTAAATCAATATGTACTAATATAGTATTCTTACAATAAAATAAGCTAGGGAAAAGAAAATGTTATTAAGAAAATCATGAAAAATACATGTACAGTACTGTACTGTATATATTGAAAAAAATCTGTATATAACTGGACCCATGCAGTTCAAACCATTGTTGAAGGGTCAGCAGGAGTAGGAAAAACAGTTCTGTGTTCTGTTTCTGTTTCTGTTTTCCAGTTTTTGGCTTAAGGACCATCCGCCTCTAAAGCCCCAAGGATCACCTTTTAGGAGTTTTTTGGTATTGCTAAATGCTCCTGGTGAGCTTATTGTACAGACCAAGATAATGGGAGAAGATTAGGGAAAATAGAAATCGGCAAAAGGAAGGAATAATTGAGGGACATCTGGGTGGTTCAGTCTTAAGCATCTGCCTTTGGCTCAGGTCTAGATCTTGGCCCCTGCTCAGTGTGGAGTCTGCCCCAACTCCTGTGTGCATTTGCTCTCTCTCAAATAAAAAATGAAATCATGTTTAAAAAAAGGAAGGAAAAATTGATGAAAGAGATAAAGGAGAGAGAAATAAACCAGTATAGGGAGGAGAAAGAGATTGGAAAGTAGTGTTTTGTGGAAAAAAACATGTGATGACCCCACCTCAGGTGTGCGGATTACCCCATTAAAAACAGCACCATTGTATTAAAATGTGTTCTGAAAAAAGGACCTTTTGGGAATATCAGGTTGTTGACTTATGAGAGGTACAAACGGTTTAACTCTTAAGGGCATGGGTTGGATGAGAATCCACTTCTTCCTGGCTCTGTGACCTTAATTTCTATACCTTGTCATTTCCTCATCTGTAAAATGAGTGTCTTAATGAGAGTCCACCTCATAAGGTAGTTCTGGGGATTAAATATTCACAGTTCAGATTTTGGAACTGAACATTGTAAGTCCTCAGTAAGTGTTACCTACTTTCAATGTTGTTATTATTGTTATAATTATTATTGTTGGCATCCTACGTCGGCAACAGAAAGTTATAAGCCTCATGTTTTAATTCAGCCCTAACTAGAGATTATAATTCACTCTAGCAGCCAAAAGTGTCAATTAGTCGTTTAATGAAGAACTAGCTGTCATAAAACTTAAATTATATCTATTTGCATCTAGTTTCTTCTTATAATAAAATCGAGTTTTTTTCCTGTCTGCTAAGAGTGGAAAAGAGCTTTCCTAAAATAAGTTTTGTTTAATAGTTTTAAGGACCATTGATTTCTAACTTGGAGATGTTCTAACTTTAAATGTGGTTACAGAACGTAACCACATGTAGAATGTAACCACACATAGAATGTACTGTGTGTTTGCTATCATTGTTTCTTATGTGAAGTTGCACTGGCTTATTTTAGGTTGGTTAAAGTAAATTATATTTATTAGAATATGTTTGCTGTAGGAATTACATTTACTCACCAAGCCTTATAATGTACACACCAGCACTATAATCTTAAACTCACCATCCATAATTTCTGACTCAAATCTGTGACCTTTGTCTCTATAGACATATCTGTAATAAACTCATCTGCGGTTTTGCTTTCTGTGGCCAACTGTGGTCTGGAAGCTGATGATCCTCCTTCTGACATGTGGTCAGAAGGTTAGAGTAGCCCAATACCATGTCACAAAGCCTGTGGCATTTATTTGCCCTCATCTAATCATGTAGGCATTTTATCATCTCATCTCATTACAGGATGAAGGGTGAGTACATTATAAGAAGATATTTTGAGAGACCACAGTTACATAATCTTTATTACAGTATATTGTTATAATTGTCCTATTATTAGTTATTGTTGTTAATCTTTATGGCGCCTAATTTATAAATTAAAATTTATCATAGGTATGTGTGTATAGGAAAAAACAGAGTACAAATAGGGTTCGATACAGTCCGTGGTTTCGGGCATCTGCTGGGGATCTTGGTACATATTCCCTGTGGATAAGGAGGAACCACTGTGTTTTAACAGATTTAGTTAGTAAAGCAAACATAAGGGTTTCTATCACTAGAAATACAGCATTCTAGAAATAACATTATGTCTTTGTGAGATGTTTTCCGAGGAAGAGAATTCTCTAAAAATTCCTTATGTCATCAGAGTTTATACTATTTTCTAGAGTGGAAATTTATTATTCCCAAAGAGTACGTAGGGATCAGGGGCTTCATAAGCAACAGCTGCTCTCCAGTGTGACCAAGACCATAACCTGAATCCTTTATTACATTCTCTTTTCAGTCTATACCATTGCTGTACAAAATTAAAATACTTATGTTAACACCAAACCAGAAAACAAAAAACAAAAAACCACCAAGCTAGTAAGTCCTAAATTAGATTTAAACCCTTTAAATAGTCTCTGGATATGAAACTAATAAAGATTATTTGCCCTATTGGGTGGAATGCTAAGAAGCTATTTTTGTTGGATTGTGAACATTCAGTAAAATCTCTATATGAACAGCAATAAAAGTGTGCTATCTATTAAAAGTTAACTATTTGCTGATTTTGCCCACCATTTTCAAGTATGAGGTTTGGCATTTCAACAAAATTAATGACCATCTTATTTTGGGTCACCAATTCCTTGCAGTTGATTATTACTCCCCAGAAATTTCCCTGGTCCAAGTCTCATAGCCAAACTAATTCTTTAAGAAAAAGTAATAATTGTGAATAGGTGTAGTAACTCCATAAAGTCATATGAAATAGATGGAGCTGCCAGTGTTTGATAAATTAAAAGGATAAATGGTTTATATGTAAAAGAGTAAATGAACGTCAATAAGAAGTAGTATCTTCACCCTTTCACCTGCCAGAAATATCACCTTTGTGGTTGTGGGTAATGCCAATTATTGAAATAATTAAGTGAATATGGGAGAAATCCATAAACTACAATATCGAATGACCAATGTGTTAATGTCTATTCTGTGTGTGACATTTCCATAGATTCTATGGGAGGTAAAGATATGTTTAAGGCACAGCTACCATTTCTAAAGACTTCATAATTTGATTCATAGAGCAATATGTGATACAGAAAAATAGAATTTTAGATCATGAATCAAATAGAGAAAATTTTATAAATGGAAGAGAACTTAGAGACCACCTAGCCTAATCTACATGATTAAAAGAATAATTTAGTGAGGTTTTAAAATTCGTTGGCTCCTCATAATTGTAACTGACATGACAGGCTCAGTCTTCTATTTTTTTTCTCTCTTCATACTGAGCTCTATGGTCTCAGCTGACCATAAATTGAGTTATGAATGCAATTCATTATTGAGTTACGAATAAGAATTGAGTTTTCAATACATATGTTGAAATCCTCACCCCCAAGGCAAAAGCATCAGGAGGTGGGGCCTTTGGGAGGTGATTAGGTTATGAGGGTGGGGTTCTCAAGAATGGGGTGAGTGCTCTTACAAAAGGGATCTCACAGAGCTCCCTTGTCTTTAGTCATCTAAAGGTGTCCCTTTACTATGGAAGGCTTTGGTTTCTAGATCTTTCTAGAAACTTACAAGGGGGGGTGAGTTTTTAAAGTTCAAGCGTTAAGTACTAGCTCTTTTGTCGCCATAGCTTATAACCCCTTCATTCAGCCAAAGGAAGGGTTCTGCTCAGTGGAATGGATAAGACTGTTTCTGGGAGCACAGCAGCAAATGTTCAGGAAGGCCAAGGTTTAAGAGCAGTTTCAGTGATCCTGCTGTTTATAGTCTGAAAAGCAGAGAAATGATAGGACTGTAGCTCTTTGGAGATCTCTTAACTTGAAGTTCATGGACTTCGGAGATCTGGCAACTCTCTGAATATACATGAGAGCATTTTCCTTCTAGAGAAAGATTGTCTAGCTTTGTTCAGTTTCTCACCCATGTCTGTTATCCCCCAAAAGTTAAGAACCACTTATTTCCCGAAGGCCTGGAAACACGATAATGTGGAACCTCAGTTTATCTTGCTACAAAAGATAAAGCTCAAAAAGTTCATTTATTAATTCATTAAAAACAAACAAACATTGAGGAAAAGGATGGATAGCAGTAGGGCTCTGGGGAAAATGGTTACCTGATTTTGGTTCCTTTTCTCTTTACAGGGAGAGCCTATGGGGGTTTCCAGACTCACAGGCCTACCAGGCAGAGGCTTCTTCTCCTTCCAGCACCCAGGAGAGCCTAGCCATTCAGAGCTCTCCACACCATGACCGGGTCCCAATGAGCTGTCAAAGATAAATAACAATCTAAGGGTCTCATAGGTGAGGGGGAAAAATAGGCAGAAAAACTACAGCACAAGTCCAGTGCAAGATAATTGTTAGAAAAGCAGAAGAATGATTTTTTTTTTTAAAGATTTTATTTATTTATTTGACAGAGAGACACAGCGAGAGAGGGAACACAAGCAGGGGGAGTGGGAGAGGGAGAAGCAGGCTTCCCGCGGAGCAGGGAGCCCGATGCGGGGCTAGATCCCAGAATCCTGGGATCATGACCTGAGCCGAAGGCAGACGCTTAACGACTGAGCCACCCAGGCGCCCCTAGCAGAAGAACTATTTAAAAAAACAAAAGAACTGCTGTTACATGCAGCAGATACAAGGCTTCTTTGAATTTGACAGCTCTATTCCTGCATTAAACAACCATGCAGGTAAACTGAAGATAAGGATGGTTGTTATTGATGCTTGGGCTGGTCGGTGGCTTGAGCGGCTGCAAGAACAACCTCAAAGCACAAAGGGAAACCGCGGCGGTAGGCAGCCTGGGGGCAGCCAGAGCCCCAGCCACCGGGTGAGGCGAGAGCACGCGCGGAACCGCACAGGCGCGTGCGCACAGGGGAGGCCGTGTCCCGGGGCTTTCACGTGTTCCAGTGCTCTCAGCCCACCAGATGGTACGGTATGCCTCCTCACCTGTACCCGGAGGGGGAGCGTCGCCGGGTGGTCTTCGGTGACCTCTGTGTGCAAGCGCGTGCCACCAAGGAGGCCTTCGGCTTCGAGGTGACCGTGGTCACCTCCACCGTCCGTCGCACCATCATCCTCACGTCCATGGCCTTTCTCACTCGCTGCGTGAGGAGGAGCGAGCAGCGATGGGTAGGGCCACCCGGCTGTGGCTCCAGCTGAGAACCGGGCAGTCGGAGACGGTGCAGGCCGCCTACCTGGGCCCTTGGTAAGGGCCTGAAGAGCAGCGGCGGTGGCGGCTAGCCCGGGAGCGGGCCCGGCCGCAGCTGCCCCGCAGACTTGGGCGAGGGCTCTGGAGGGCTGGCTGGCATGGACCAGGATCCCTGGGCCGGCGGTCCCGGAGGCTCGCCCCGCGTGCAGGAGATGGTTCCCTGGGAGAACCTGGGCGCACCCCGCCTGCCCCCTGGCCCCCAGCACGCGGCCTGCGTCCTCGGGGTGACGGAGCCAGAGGCCACACTGGGAGGGCCAGGCCAACCCCACCGCCTCGCCGCCTGCACCTGGACGTGTGTCCCGCCTAAGACTGGTCGGTGAAATCAGCTTCCGGCGCTGGGGATCCCGCAGGGTGCTGTGCTGGGGACTGCAGCGGGGTGTCCTGTCCCGGGGGAGCTCAGGCGGAGCAGCTTTTCTGGAAGCTTCCTTGAAACCGTCGCTGAGGTTCTGGAACCAGCTGCAGCCCCGGTCTAGCCGGGCTTCTTCAGAGTGACTGCGGGACGTTTTAAGCAAATCTTGCTCTGCGTGGTGGAGTAGGAAGCCGGCAGCCGACTTCTCACAGCTACTGCTGGCTGCCCCATCTTCCCCCGCAGGGCAGGGCCTGTGCCTGCAAGCAGGGACCCCTGGGGTGCTGCATCCCTTATCTGCAAGGTGAGGGGTGTGGAAGAAAAATTCTAATACTGAAAAAAAAAAATGTAGGCAACTTGGATGTATGTTTTGAGGATTCCTACCATGGCAGTAATTGGCATTTCTGAAGTGAAAAAAGACCAGATGGAAGAGAAGCAGATTTAAACAAATACTAGAAAGACATTTACCTGAAGTAAATACATTCCTGAGATTGTAGGTTGTAAGGACTGCCCGAATTACAGGCTTTACTGATAAGAAAAGACCTAGTACTAGTAAAATCCTGGAACTTTGAATAATGAAGAGAATATTATGAGCCTCTAGGCAGGAAGAACAACCAACCAACGAAAGCAAATATCAGTGAAGCATTGGACAATGGCATCCTGTCTAATCTTTAAAATTAATTTCCTGAAAGCTGACAGATAGTGGAATAGCATCAGTCAGAGAGCTGCAAGCTAAGGTATTCTGAAGTAAGATATCATTGGCCTGAATGATAGAGTGAGAGACAGATAGGTGAACATAAATAAGAATGCACCTTTAAAAAAGCCCTTGTGAAAATGACTGAACAATGATTGAACCAAAACGGAAATCTTAAGATGGAGAAAATAAAGAGGTAAGGCAACAGTGGTGGGCATCAATAAATGTCCCTTCCTCCCTTCTTCCTTTCTTCTTTCCTTCTTTCATGTTTCCATCTACACATCTATCTGAATAGAATTTATTATCTTGAAATGTGATCCATAAGTACTCTGCAAGATTTTTGAAATAGGAAGAATAAGCTTTAAGGAAATTTCTTTCCTTCCTTCCTTCCTTCTTTCCTTCCTTCCTTCCTTCCTTCCTTCCTTCCTTCCTTCCCTCCCTCCCTTTCCCTCTCCCTCCCTCCCTCTCTCTCTTTTTCTTTTCTTTTCTTCTCTTTTTTTCCCTAACTGATAAGTCTTAAGAGCAGGGAATAAACCTCACACAAAGAATTCTACCTTCGTGAATATGGTGTTTCTCCTGCCCTGTAAGTGCTTTTTTTCTTTGTTTTTAAACCACTTTATTGAGTATAAATATTTAATGTATACAACTTGATGGATTTCGAGGTACACACCTGTGAAACCATCACCATAATCAGTACCATAAACATGTCCATCACCTCCAAAAGTTTCCTCCTGTCCTTTTTATTTTTAATTTTTATTTTTGTGATTTTGGGGACCATGTAGTATTTGTTCTTTTGTGTCTGGCTTGTTTCACTTAGTGTAATATCCTCTGGGTTCATCCATGGTGTCACATAGGACAGGATTTCTTTCTTTTTTAAAGGCTTCATAATATTTTTCTTTATCCAGTCATATGTCATTGGACGTTCAGGTTGCTTCCACGTCTTGACTATCGTGAATAATGCTGCAATGAACATGGAAATACAGATTATCTCTTCGAGATCCCGATTTTGATTCTTCTCAATATATGCCCAAACATGAGATTGCTGGATCATACAGTATTTCTATTTTTAATTTTTTGAAGAATTCCCATACTGTTTTCCACAGAGGCTGCATCAATTTACATTCCCACCCACAGTATAGAAAGATTCCATTTTCTCCACATCCTCACTAACAATGTTATCTTTTGTTTTATTGATAATAGACATCCTAACAGGTGTGAGGTGATATTTCTTTGTGGTTTTGATTTGCATTGCTCTGATGATTAGTGCTGTTGAGTACATTTTCATATGCCTCTTGACCATTTGCATGTCTTTTTTGGAGAACTGTCTATTCAGATCCTTTGCCCATTTTTAAATTGGGCTATTTGAGCTTTTTATTTTGTGTTTGTTTTTTTTTTTTCCTGTTGAGTGCTTTGAGTTCATTATATATTTTGGATAACCCTTTATCAGACATATGGTTTGAAAATATTTCCTTCCATTCTGTAGGTTGCTTTTTCATTTTGTAGATTTTTTTCTTTGCTGTGCAGAAGTGTTTTAGTTTGAAATTTTTTTTTTAAAGATTTTATTTATTTATTTGAGAGAGAGAGAATGAGAGAGAGCACATGAGAGGGGGGAGAGTCAGAGGGAGAAGCAGACTCCCTGCTGACCAGGGAGTCCGATGCGGGACTCGATCCCGGGACTCCAGGATCATGACCTGAGCCGAAGGCAGTCGCCCAACCAACTGAGCCACCCAGGCACCCCTAGTTTGAAATTTTTAATATTTACTATACTAACTCAGAAAAGCCTAGGAGTTGGTGATTGTGGTGAGTGGTGGGGGGAAGTAGAAACATTCCATGGTTCTCACTGGGGGCGGAAGGTCAAGGAGGAGAGGAAAGGGGAATGAAGATATTCTGTGGGCCTCATCTTATTGGCATTGAGGGAAAAGTAGAGGTGAAGCAGAGCGACTTGGTAGGGGAAAGTAGTTAGGGACATAGTTGACTGAGAGTGTAGATTGGGCTACAAATAAAATGTAGCTATATGCTATTTGCAAGAAAATAAAACCTCGTTTAGGCCATGTTAACAACTAAAATGAAAGATTGAACAAAGAGATATGAGATGAATTCAAATAAAAAGAAAAAAGGAGTGTGTGGTGGAACTTTGCAGCTGTTATTCAGTCCAGTCACATAAAGATAAAAACAAGGATAGAAGGTCTTATTGGTGGGATTACAGGCTGCATTGGGTCAGCATGACCTCTGAAACAAGAATCTGTTATTGTCTAAAAGTAAAAACCAACCATAATACCTGCTGCCATCTGGATAGTGTTTCAATGAACATCTGACCACTCAGGAACACTGTTCCTAGAACATGCATGGCTTTATGTCATTCTAGTTAAACAGTACAAAGACTTCTATGGAGAGTAGCTCATAGAATGCCTTTCCCAGAAGGAGGGCATTCTTTGGCCATTCTGTGTAAGACCTGGAACATCTGTTTTGTGATATATGCATGCAATTTGTTTTATGCAACAAATGACAATATTAATAACAGACAAGGTCCAGTTTAAGGTTAAATGCATTGAAGAGTTACATTATGTAATAGTGAAAGGAACAGTTCATGAAGACTATATTACATTTCTAAATTTGTTTGCACCAAATAACATAGCAGCTAACCATACAAAGCAAAATATTTTAGGAATGGAGGGAAAATTTGAAAAAAATTAAATTAATGTGGAAGACAAAATATTCCTCTTCCAGGATTGGACAAGTCTAGTTAAAAACAGAAAAAAGACATATAGGAAGGAATGATACAATCAGTAAACTGTATTTAATAGATGTATATTAAATCTACATCCTTCTAAGGGAGAATAAACTTTTTTGGTCTACGTTCACAGAACATTTACAAAATAGGTCTTGTTCTTTTACTGTACTTGGTCTCAGAAAACTTCAATGATTTTTAAGGTTGAAATTTTGTAGTTCAGAATCTCTGATTAAATTCAGTAAAATTGAAGAAAAATAATAAAAAGTTGGCCTAAAATGTTAATCTCTTTGGAAATGAATAAGCATGTTTCTAGATAAACTTTGGATCACATAAAATATTAAAAGGGAAACTACAAATTATATTGAAAACAATGAAAAGGAGGACATTTCACATTTAAATAAACTTTTGGAAGTCATCAAAATATGATCAGAAGAAAATATTTTCAGGAGAACATTTTTAGCTTTTTTTTTTTTTAAAGATTTTATTTATTTATTTGACAGAGAGAGACACAGAGAGAGAGGTAACACAAGCAGGGGGAGTGGGAGAGGGAGAAGCAGGCTTCCCGCGGAGGAGGGAGCCTGATGTGCGGCTCGATCCCAGGACCCTGGGATCATGACCTGAGACGAAGTCAGATGCTTAATGACTGAGCCACCCAGGCGCCCCCATTTTTAGCTTTTAATGCCATTATTAGTAAAAGAAGAACACCAAATAGATGGAATAATGACTCCACCTAAGAAATTAGAAAATGAAAAACAAAGTGTAACAAAGTCATTTTATAAAAAATAAAATCTGAAATTAATGAATAACAAAATTAAGGGAAAAGGATAAACAGATCCCAAAGTAACTTTTCATATACCCATAAAATAGATGAGCACTTTACAACCCTGATTAAGGAAAAGAGAAAAAAGGTAAATATTAATAATAAAAAAATAATCAAAGAGAAAAGTTTAAAATAATTCTAATATAAAGGTGCATGTAACTTTAGGGTAATAAATTTGAAAAACCTAGAAACAAATAAATAATTCCCTAACAAAATAAAACAGTAGGTTTAAAGTGACCTAAAAGTAGATTAAATCTTAGAGATAATATAAGAAAGGTGATTATAACTTTAAAATTGAGAAAGGCACCATGATCAGATGCTTTCATAACCAAGATCTAGCTAATCTTTAAAGATTGGGTAACCATACAATATTATTTGAATTGAAGGAAATCTTTCAAATTAATTTTATAAAGCCAAAATAACTTTAAAACAAAACCTGTGAAAGATGGCCAACAAATAAAATCATGTATTATTCTTTCTAAGGAATGTAGAGGGTAATTCTTAATAAATTTTATCAAATAATATCTGCAGTGCATTTTACAGAGCAGATTTTTAGGAGTTGTTGAATATCAGGAAATCCATCAACATAATCTATTGTGTCAACACATTGAAGAAAAAAATTTTAATTGTATCAATAGATGCTTAACATTTGGTAGAAAACATTAGTCATTTCTTTTTTTTTTTTTTTTATTTGAGAGAGAGAGAATGAGAGACAGAGAGCATGAGAGGGAGGAGGGTCAGAGGGAGAAGCAGACTCCCCGCCGAGCAGGGAGCCCAATGCGGGACTCGATCCCGGGACTCCAGGATCATGACCTGAGCTGAAGGCAGTCGCTTAACCAACTGAGCCACCCAGGCGCCCACCCACATTAGTCATTTCTAATAAAATTACGGAGTAAAATAGTAAAATAATGAAATATGAAAATATAAAGCCACTCAGCAAATACTTTGAATTTAACAACATGAAAACTATTCTAATTAAATTAGTTATAGAGGGGGCGCCTGGGTGGCTCAGATGGTTGGGCGTCTATCTTTGGCTCAGGTCATGATCCCAGGGTCCTGGGATCGAGCCCCGCATCGGGCTCCCTGCTCGGTGGGGAACCTGCTTCTCCCTCTCCCTCTGCCTGCTTCTTCCCCTGTTTGTACACTCTCTCTCTCTGTCAAAAATAAATAAAATCTTAAAAAAAAAATTAGTTACAAGATAGGGATATTCACTATTACCATTATACTTAACATTATCTTGGAGATGCTAGTGAATGTGGAAGGTAAGAAAACAGACATAAACTTTGAGAAAAAACATAAATTTTTTTTTTTGCTGATGATATTATTATACACCTAGAAAAGTCAAGATGCCCTAGTAAATATTACTGTATTTAAAAAGCAGAATTTGATAAGGGCATGGATATAAGATAAATTTTTTATAAAGTAAGAGATTTTATCTACTTTAACAAAATATGTAGTAATGGGAAAATTTTCCTACTTATAGTCAAAATATAAAATACTTAAGAATAAATATAATAAGAGAATCAAAGTATCTCTATAAAAAATGTAAAATTTTACGGAAAGGGGCTCCTCGTGTCTCAGTTGGTTAAGCGTCCAACTCTTGATTTCTGCTCAGGTTGTGATTTCAGGGTTGTGAGATCGAGCCCTATGTCAGGCTCCATGCTGGGTATGGAGCCTGCTTAAGATTCTCTCTCTCCCTCGCCCTCTCATTTTTTTTTTTTACTGAAAGAAATTAAATAAGATTCAAACAAATGGAAAGGCATACCTACTGGATAGGAATACTTAATACAACAATCATTAAGTACATACACCTAATGGATGTATAAACATAATATACTAAAATTAGAATTGGCATTCTTTGGGGGCATTTTTAAAAGGAGGTTAAAGTCCCTACTGAAGAATAAATGCCCCAGGATAGCCAAGAAAATACACAAAGGAAGAATAATGAGAGGTCTTATCTTACTGGATATTAGTATGTATAATAAAGCTATTGTGTCTCAGTCATGTGGTATTCGTAAAAGAAGAGAATAAAGAATGAAGAAAAAGAGCCCAGTGTAGACGATAGTTTAATGTATTTTTAAAGTGGTAGCTCATTTTAGTGGGAAATGGATCAATAATTTAATGGTATTTGGACAACTGACTATACATCTGGAAGAAAAGAAAAGTGGATCCTTATCTTATTCTACATTTAAATATAAATTCTAGATGGCTGAAAAGCTTACATGGTAGAAATAGAATTGCATAAGTCTTACAAGAAAATCTAAAAACTAAATGTATAAAATCTATAGACTGAGAATCATCTCTTCCAAAAGCTATAGAAATCCAGAAGCTATAAAAGAAAAGAGAGATAGGGGTGCCTGGGTGGCTCAGTTGGTTAAGCATCTGCCTTTGGCTCAGGTCATGATCTCAGGGTCCTGGGATGGAGCCCCACATCAGGCTCCCTGCTCAGTGGGAAGCCTGCTTCTCCCTCTGCCCCTCCCCCATTCGTGTTTTTTCTCTCTCTCTCTCAAATAAATAAAATTCTAAAAAAAAAGAAAAGAGACATATTTAAATTTATATTATAAAAGCTAAGAACCTTGATATGACAAAAGATCTCATAAATAAAACAATAGACATTCAATTTAGGACAAAATACTTGTAATTGATTTGTCCAAATAGCTAAACATTTGACAAAAAAAGGAAGATCTCGGGGCGCCTGAGTGGCTCAGTCGTTAAGTGTCTGCCTTCGGCTCAGGTCATGATTGCAGGGTCCTGGGATCAAACCCTGCATAGGGCTCCCTGCTCAGCAGGAAGCCTGCTTCTCCCTCTCCCACTCCCCCTGCCCTCTCACACTCCCCCTGCTTGTGTTCCCTCTCTCATTGTCTCTCTCTGTCAAATAAATAAATAAAATCTAAAAAAAAAAACCAACTCAGTTGAAAAATGGGCAAAGAACAGTGAATCCAAATGGCTAACAAATTTATAAAAAGATTCTCAAATTCATTATTAGTAACGGAAATTCAAATTAAAGTAAAAATAAAATGTCATTTTACACCAGACTGACAGAAATGGAAAAGAACTATGATAACTATTACTGGTGGTGATTGAGGGAAAGGATTACTCTCATGGCTGGGAGAAATATGAGGTGTTATAGGTCTTGGCAAATCCATCTGCCAACATCTATTAAATTTTTAAAAATATGTATACTTTTTGGCCCAGCAATTCCAGCCCTTGGACTCTTTCCCATAGAAAGGAAGGCATCAGTATGTAAGGCCATGTGTTTGTAGTGCAAAAACCTCATTAGAAGTAATGATTCAGTGCTGCATCTCTTGACTTGCAGTGATTTCCACAAAGTATTTTTGAGAGAGAAGAGCAAGTCATGGGAAGTGTAAGATCCTCTTTTGTAAAGTTACAAATAATACTGACATATGTAGACATATTTACATGTACATTTCTATATAGGATTACATGGCCAGGGATTATGTGGGAAGTTAGGCTAATGTGGGGAATGGAGAGAAAGAAGAGGGTAGCTGAAGAAAGCAATCCCTTTGCCACTTATAAAGGATGAATACTAGCCATAGTTGAGGATATAAAATTGCATGATATTAATTGTGAATAAAATTCCCAATGACAAATTCAAACAACTAAATCCTGTCAAATCACCCACTTTGGAGGATAGACTATGGTATTTGTGTGTGTATGAAAGTATGTGATTTTTTGGTTATGTTTATTTATAATCTCACATTTTTGTAAGTAGGTGTTATAAAACCCATAAATAAGCAATAGATTTTTAAAACCTTTTTTTAAAAAAGATTTTATTTATTTATTTGACAGAGCGAGAGAGCACAAGCAGGGGGAACAGTAGAGGGAGAGAGAGAAGCAGGCTCCCCACTAAGCAGAGAGCCCTGTCCCAGGACCCTGGGATCATGACCTGAGCTGAAGGCAGATGCTTACCCGACTGAGCCACCCAGGCACCCCTAAAACCTTTTTTTCTAAAGCAGGCATACCTATAACACCCTAAATAGCATTTATAAATATGTGTTTTATATTTCATTTGAAATAGCTGATGGAAGAGTAAAAGTAAAGGATTTACTTTTGGTATTAGAAGACAGTCTGTTTCAGACTGATGAAATAAATGTTTTCTTCTTATATTTATATAGTGATTGTTTGCTTTTGCTTCATGTTCTTTTATTTCCCATGTTTGGAAAACCCTCTGTTGAAAATTAAAACTAGACGGTAGAATGCTTTTGAAGGAATATGGACAATGAAAGCCAGACATTTTCTAGGACACAAATGTCTCTGCCAGCATCAATTTCAGAAGATCTTCTTTAGAAGAAAAATTAGGGATGTTCTTTTGCTATCTGTCTGCTAATTATCTGAGGCATTTGAGAACTTGGCATTGTTCAGAGAGGTTTCAACATTTAGGTCTGTCAACTCTTAAATTCATATTCCAATTTTGGAAGTATTTTTAACTCAAGTTTTGGACCAAGGTATGAGATGTAGAATTTCTGTTCATAGTTTTCCAGTCAAAATCTCGTCAAACCTCATTTGAGATAATGTGACAGAGGTGTGGACTTCTCCCACCTCACCTCCAACTCCTCACCACAGTAATGAAAAATGTCAGCACTGATACATTTTTCTTTGATAAACAGCTCGACTTTTATGCTCAGCTGTATTGAATTTCAAAGAAGCATATATTGCCAGTTTCAACTACTGCAGAATAATCTACAGGAGAACCAAGCATAAATCTTCAGAAACAATTCAAATATCAGTAACCGTCTTTGGAGCAGATGACCTATAACCAGCTTTGAAAAGGAAATTAAAATATTTAAACATTGGAGGCATACCCAGTGTGCTCACAGGATAAATGCAAATTCAAATTACAATAAGATATTATTCTACTAGTTTGTCACTGAAAAGTGCATATTGACAAAGGTATGGAAAAACAAGAACTCTCATGTGTTACTGGTGGAAATAGACTCTTCCAACTTTTTTGGAAGGTAGTTGCCAATATCTGTAATAATTTAAAATAAACAGAATCTTCAACCCAAAATTCACTCTCCTGGGATTTTTCTACAGATGAACTTTTATGTATATGCACAAAGATGTTCATTGTAACATTTATTTGAAGTAGCAAAATATTTGAAACAACCTGGATATCAGCCAGTAGGGATCTGGTTAAATAAATTATGGTATAACTATAAAATGGAATATTATGTATAATTTATAGAGGAAAGTGGCAAATCTTTATGTGTCAATATAGAAATATCTCCAAAATATTTTATTTAATCAATTAATTATTTTTAATTTTTAAAAAAGATTTTATTTATTTATTAGAGAGCATGAGCAGGGGAGGAGCAGAGGGAGAGGGAGAGAGAACCTCAAGCCGACTCCAGGCTGAGCGTGGAGCCTGAAGCGGGGCTTGATTTCACAACCCTGAGATCATGACCTGAACCAAAATCAAGAGTTGGTCGCTTAACCGACTGAGCCACCCATGCACCCCTCCAAAATATTTTAAAGGAGAAAGCAACGTGTGTAGGGTGTGCATATATTTGTGAAAAAAGGAAAACATGCATACATATTATATAAATGTGTACTTAAGTATATGTGTGTGTGTCTATATATACAGAGAATATATGAACTGATACTAAGGATTATATCCCTGGGAAGGGGAACTGGGAAACTGGAGGGTATGGATGGATTTAATAGTATATTCTTTTATACTATTTGAATTAAAAGAAGATAAGTGTTTATCACTTAGTATATTCCAGATTTTATGCTTATTTTATGGATGAGGAAACTGAAGGCCAGTAAAGCAAGATGCTTGTGTTTCCATAGCTGATAAGTAATGGAAGCAGTGTTTGCATGCAGGTAGTGTAATTTCTCAGCCTGTGCTCTTACCTAAACATGTATATATAGGTTTCCTCTTTCCACAAATTAAAACAAAAAACCCCCTGAAGGTCATTCATCAAGTTAGAAAATCCACAGTAGTGGAGCCAAGTTAAGAGGTATAATTTAATTTATGCTTATTCAGATGGGAAATGGTTTCTTTTTGGTTAAAGTGCTGGGTTGCACCTGGTAAGTCCTTCTCATTCTTGGAAGTGTAAGAGTCGTTTAGAAAAATCTTGAAACTATGTAGCTGCTATCACTGGACCGTGTCACATCCATCTGTTTATGTGTCTCTGCTCTAAAGTTGTAAGTGGTAGCCTTTGGGCACTATGGCCCCAGGAACTGAAAAGATTTGATGTCATGTGCCATGTCTTTGAGGTTTGCATTTGCTTGAAATGGTGTGAACTAATCAATCAGCCCATGGGCAAAACTGATTCCAGGTGCTCGTGGTTTCATTTCTGTCTGATTAATCTCTAAGTGGTTTTGCTTCTTCCTGGTGAGACACTCTTTTACATAGAGCAGGGCAGTTAAGGCATGAACACAAGACAGAAAATATTACCAATTGGAAAGAGCAGAGGACTTAGGACCAAAAGACCAATTTTAAATCTTGGCTGATTATATGGCTTTGGACAAATCACTTAACTCTTCTGAGTCTCAGTTTACTATCTATATAATTAAAAATGCTAATACCTACTACAGAGGTTGTTATGAAGATCAAATGAAGTAACATGTTAAGATAACTAGCTCAATACCTAGCAATGATTGATGCCTACGTAAATTAGAGTGTTCAGCTCAATACCTAGTGCACGGTTGCTTCTCAAAATATATGAGCTAAATCTGAATTTGAGTTCCTTGAGAGTAGGCACTCATAGTTGTTACTTGAATGTATGAATCAGTGAATGAATGATTATGATTAACAAAGTTGTGTGCAACCTGTGTGTTGCACCTTCACCTTCTAAAGATGGATAGTGAGCCAGGCTGAAGACCCCGAGTGTGGATATTTGTCATGGAGGTACGAGAATGGGGGAGTTAATAGTTCTTAGAGGAAGTGCAATTTTTTTTAAAGATTTTATTTATTTATTTGAGAGAGAGAGAGTGTGAGAGAGGGAGAGCACAAGCAGGGGGGAGGGGCAGAGGGAGAGGGAGAAGCAGACTCCTCACTGAGCAGGGAGCCAGATGTAGGACTCGATCCCGGGACCCTGGGATCATGACCTGAGCCCAAGGCAGATGCTTAACTGAGCCACCCAGGCACCTGAAGTGTGATGTTTTGAGAGAGTTTTAACTCACAGCATATAGTTTAGAACAATTTTCTTAATTTTTTTTTTAAGATTTTATTTATTTATTTATCTTGGCTCGAGAGAGAGAGAGAACGTGAGAGCAGGAACACAATTAGGGGGAGTGGCAGAGGGAGGAGCAGGCTTCCCACCAAGCAGGGAGCCTGATGTGGGGCTCCATCCCAGGACTCTTGGATCATGACCTGAGCTGAAGGCAGACGCTTAACGACTGAGCCACCCAGGTGCCCCAGAACAATTTTCTTAATTAATATCACAGTTCAGGTTCTTTATTTCAATAGAATCCACCCTCAATTCAGTGATTCATTTGTTAGTTTACTACTGTTAGATATTTGTGTTCAAAAGAGCTCAAGTGTTCAAAAACCTTTGCTTCCAGCTCTTATTACTAATTATTTACATCAGTGGTAACTGAGACTCTTGAGACTGCTAGAGAGGGAAAAGAACAGGAAGACCTGAGTGTGTTCCCACACAAGGACTCCTGATTGTCATTTCCTCTCTTCAAACCCAGTCTTGTGATCATATCATCTTTGGCTGAAACCACACCCTGAAACATGACTGTGCCTCTTTGTCTTGGCTCAAGAGTGTTTGTCCTACAATGTGAGATTTTGTGCCCCTTCCAGGGAAGGATACTTAAGTCCAGTGCTGATAATAAGGCAGAGTGACTCCAGGGAGAAATGCCCAGTGTCTGGGCCTTGCTATGTTGGGTTTATGCTGAAAAACTGCAAATCAAACATCTTAAGCACAATAATTGTGTTTTTAAAGTCTGGAAGCACTACATAAGTATATGAATCCTGTTCAGAATAGTTTAGTGAATTTCCCTTAGCAATTTGCTAATAAATTAAATCCTGTTGCCCCTACAGTTTTTTTTTTGTTTGTTTTTGTTTTTTTTTAGGAAACAATTATACTATATATATCACATTGAAAAAAAGAATCAACTAAACAGTGATTTTTTTGTTGTTTTCTGTTTGTGCACAGATAGTGAAAATGACATAGAATATAGATATTCATGGACATGAGTCTGACAATACTTGGCATATAGATGTCAGGGATCAATCACTGTTTGAAAGGTGATAGTGTTATTTTCCTTAACTTTAAATTATCAAGCTGCAGCTGTTTTTTGTAGCCATGGCATCCCATTGTATTTCTCTTGTCCCCAAGAACTGATTTCTACTCATTTACTGACTACCAGTGATCCTTGGCTCAGAGACCCATAAATTGAGTCCAAAAGAAATCATAATGGAAGATAATACACATTTTTCAAAGTTTTTTCCCCCCACTGATGGAGTTTTTCTCTTCCTTCCTGCCTTCTTTCCTCACACCTTTCTATCTACCCATTAAAAAAATATTTTGAAGATGTTTCCTGCTTCAGGTGTAGGGATGTACCATATCCAGGATTCTTGATTTCAAATAACAGGATTTGACTCTGGTTAACTTAGGTTAAAAAAAAAAAAAAAGAATTTAATGGACCTATATGGGATAACTCACAGCCTGGAGGACAAAGGTCTGGCAAGAATTTGGGGAGGCAGAGCCTGGCTAAGATCTTGGTGGAAGAAAGACCCACTCTCCATGGGAATAGGAAAGATCTTCTGCCTTTTAGGCTTCATATTGGGTGGTAGGACCTTTACCTGCCACCTTTTTAGAGATTTCCTCCAAATGAGTGGAACAGTTCATGATAGTTGGCCTAATGAAATATGTCCTACATTGGGTACCAATGAAACTTTCGTTCTGATGGGAACTGCATTTCTGTTTTCTAAAGTTCAAGGAATAAGTAGAGAGCACAGGTTCTTGTCCTGATTGGTCTAAGGAAGATACCTTTGGGAGGACACACTTAACTCTCTGCCCAGATGACTTAGCCTTCATGGAACTGCAGTTGAGAATGGGACACCAATAGCAAATCACAACTAACAAGGTTTGGGTGATAGGAGATGCCCAAGAACATATTGTATAATTAGAAATTTCACTGTTCTAAAGAAGGATTCCTCAAGAGGCAGTCAAAGACGATCATCAGAATCATTGCTAAAAATGAAGGTTCTTGAGGATCACTTTAGGCCTACAGAGTTTGAAACTTTGGGAGTAGCTCTAGGGGTTGGCAATTTTCATAAACCCCTAGATGAATTTTAAGCCCACTAAGTTTGAGAAACACTAGGAATGTAATGGAATGTAGGTCCATCAGAAATTTGTTAAAGTTCTTGTTAATAATCACTCATTTTTAGCTTCTCCTTTCCCCATTTACACTTATCCATATATGTATTTTTATTAAATATTACAGTTATACTTTATGAAGAAAGATGCTATTCTAAGGTTTAATGAGTTTTAAAAGCCAAAACAGGTTGTTGCTTTTGAGTAAAGCTCTTTATAGGAAGATAGATATTTGTAAAGTGCTAGTCAACTATTTGGGTAAAAGGTCAATAGGCCCAATGGAAACTTTCAGAAGGTGAGCAGGTATGGAGTTTCTGGAAGGAAAGGGCACATTTTCTGACAGTGATTGGTCAGTGCTCAACTTTTCTCCACTTCCTCTGAGTTATAGAAGATTGACAGTCCAAGGGCTCGTAAACTCAGTGGCATAGAGTCTGTGTTTTTTTTTTTTTTTTTACTTGCTTAGTGTCTAGTAGCTTCTCAATTAAAGAAAAAAAAAACTTGAAGTTTTAATTTTTTTTCCAAATTTGTTCAGAACTGGTACCGCTATTGTGAGTCTTCACCTAGTAGGTCTTAGAGCTGAGCAGATGTTAAAGACACCTTGCTCTCTACTTTTCACTGGTACATTAAGCATTAAAATGGCAGATTCAGTGTCTGGTGAATCTTTCTGATTTGCAGGTGGCTTCTTGCTATATCCTCACGGGACAGAGAGAAATAGCAAGCTCTTTCAGGTTTCTTCTTACAAGGGCACTAATCCCTCATATGAGATTACCCCCTAAAGGCTTTGTCTCCAAATACCAACCCATTTGGGATGAGGATTTCAACATATGAATTTGGGGGTGGGGGGACACAAACGTGTTCATAGCACATCAGATGTGGCATACTCATGGCACCTAATAACTACTTGCCAAATGAATGATTGCACGAGTGAGCATATTTGTGTTTCTTCTGGCATTCTCTCTCAGATTTTCTGGGAAATATTCAATTTTCTTCACTCTCCTCTGAACTTTCACTTAGGCTCTGAGACGTGTCCTTGTTGGATCCTTCTGTTGCAGCTTATTGGATGATGTGGCTCATTCAGGAAGGGCACAGTTGCATTTTGAAGACCCTGGTTAGGCTGAAGTCTTCTCCATCATGAAGACTTAGCCTATTGGAGCACTCTTCTGTCTCATCCACTTTGGCTTAAGTTCATCACCATAAATGAATATTTTTTTTTTTTTAAAGATTTTATTTATTTATTTGAGACAGAGAGAATGAGAGACAGAGAGCATGAGAGGGAGGAGGATCAGAGGGAGAAGCAGACTCCCTGCCGAGCAGGGAGCCCGATGCGGGACTCGATCCCGGGACTCCAGGATCATGACCTGAGCCGAAGGCAGTCGCTTAACCAACTGAGCCACCCAGGCGCCCCACCATAAATGAATATTTTAAGTGTGATTGAGGAGATTGTTTCTACTTAAGCAGCATTTAGCAGCTTTACTTGGTTGCTGGGAAGATGGGCTAGTTCAGGGTTTGGCTGCAAATTCTTTACGCTCGTTTGGGTATTCTCCTTGGGGATGATCTTAGTTACTGTTGGAAAGTTTTCTGTTATTAGTTTATTTTTATACAGTATGTGGATGACCTTTGTGAAGAACACCTTAATGACTGAGCCACCCAGGCACCCCTGTGAAGAACACCTTAATCAGCTCTCATTATTTGCAGGATGTGCTGTTGGCAATAGTGGCTTCACGGTCCTCATTCGGATGGAATGTGAATTAATATTTAGTCATGGGAGAGATTTAAACGATCTTACATATAATCCATGTTCCCACCAGAGAGATTTTTTTCCCCCCTGATTTTAAATGTTCTTTAGTGTTTCAATTGTCTTAAACCGTGTGTTTATTCCACTTAGCTTTGAAAAAAATTTTTTATGGGAGGAACCAAAATAACGTGGGATACTCTGCCAATATTTACAATTTTTTTTCCTATTGGGGTGTGTGTGTGTACATAGCAAAGCCCTTTAAGACTACATTTACAATGGGATCTAAAGTGTATGTGATGATTTTCAAAAGGCAATGAGGGTGACTTCCATCTACGGAGTGTCTGGGTTGCTCTGTTTGTGCTGAACTTTTCCACTTTGGTGAGTTTAGAAAAACTGTAGGCCTGTGGAGTCCATTTACGTTTTTTGACCATTTAAAGCAAATACATTTCATCATTTATAGACTACTTTTCTGGGTGCCCTTTTCCCCTCTCTTGAGGTCTAGGCTGAAATGGCCAATCTGGTGCTGTGCCCACCTTTCCAAATGGGCCCTTTTCTTTCCACTTGTTCTTCCTCTAAGAAGAACTATGGCTGCAGCCACCTGACCAGGAGATGCAGGTGGATCTAGGCTCCAGTCTCCTGAGATCACTTTTAGGTAACCAACTGTCCTGAAATTGAGACGTTTTCTAGGCCATGGCCTTATAGTGCTAAACATTGGGAAAGTACTGGGCAAACCAGGATGGTTGGTCACCCTTCTTTAATTCTTATCAGAGGATCTTTAAGAATCCCTAATTCAGTGGCTCTAGTGACTGGACATTAAGTCTGTGACCTTGCATTGTTGCCCCAGCCCTGAATTTTGCCTTGATCTAAGGTCAAGAGACCACCTTGCACCTATGCTGAATAGAAGGGTGTGGCCATATTTCTTTACAATGGAAGTCCTGTTTTGATTATCTGTCTTGTTCCATGTAGCCTGGGTCATGCTTTGCTAGCTCAGGTCTGCTCAGCATCTAGAGTCCTGTCCTTGGTCCCCAGCCTACATCTCCACCTAATGTGGCCTGCTTCTAGCTCTTTGTTGCCGAGATACCCCCTGCATCACCTGTTCCTTATGTTATCTAACTGGAAGTCTACCTAGGACTTAGAGCAGTGGTTCTCAAAGTGTGACTTGGGACCAAGAACATCAGCATCACATGGGAATGTGTTAGGAATGCAAATACTTAGGCTCTACCCTAGCCCTTTTGAATCAGGAACTCTGGGGGTGGGCCCAGTGAGCTGTGTTTTAACTAGCCCTCAGGTGACTCTAATATACACTCAAATTTGAGAGCCACTGCCTTACGTTGTGCACTGTACCTTCCCAGCTAGACCTTGAAGCCTAAAGGCAAGTATGCCTACTTTGATGAGTATTTCTTGTCTTAGTCCCTGCCCATTGCTGGCATGGCCTATCTCCTTCCTGACCAGCCTCAAGCTCTGATTCCTACATAGATCCTTCAAGCATTGTTACGTCCACTGCTGAGGGGTGTTTACTGGTTTAGTTTTCTGGGCAAACTGAACAGATGAAAACCCTAACTGAACAGCCCATTAACCTATTCAATGTTTGTTGACTTGCAGAGAGAGTAAAAATAGGGAAATAGAAGGAGGATTATTGATCCTTCAGGATATCCCCTCATTTACAACCAAAAAAGAAAGAATAGCCAAAAGGAAGAACAGTCTATTATAGAGTATGAGTGTACTGATTGTGTATTGGAATAATTTTCAGAATTGAACAGGTTACATTTCAACCAGGACTGTTTAAAGAATCTTTTTTCTTTCTTTTCTGGAAAGTAAATCCAGTGGAGTCAGGTTTTTAGAATGAACTTGCTGTGTTATCTCAGGCAAAGTCATGGTCTGCTTTATCTGTAATTGGGACAGCAATAAATTTTTCTACTAATTGCATTATAGAGGATGAATTGAGTATAAATGAGATTAAGTGATGTCTATAAAATACTGTTTCTTGGACGGATGCTGTATAAATATGTCATTTTGTTAGCAATAATAAACCCATATACAGACACTGTCCAAAGAGGACATAATGTCTTTTGCAAGATATGAGAAGAAACTAAAGGTAGCATCTGATCTCCCCAGATGGGAATTATTTCTCCCTCTTGTGAATTCCTGGAGGGCTTACTGTCCAGGCTGGTTCTCATCCTTGACTGCACATCAGAATCACTTGGGGATCCCTCAGAAAACAAAAACAAAAACCAACTGATGCCAAGGTCCCCTTCCCTCCACAGGGCATGTCTGCATTGATCTGCTGTATTACTAGCTCACCTGTGGCTTTAAATTCACAAATGATTCAAATGCGCAGCCAGGTTTGAGAGTCACGTGTCTAGAACAGTTCTTAAATATTAGTCATAAGAATCACTAGGGAGCATGTTAGAAATACAAAATTAGCCCCTTCATTAACCTGGTTAAGTAGATCTAGGGTAGGATTCAGGATCTGCTCAGTATGTAAACTTATCTGAGGGTTCTGATGGAGCTGGCTGGAGATCTGGTCACTTTCAGAAACCTTCCACTCTGACATGTGTTTTTTTATTTTGCCTAGTATGTAGCGCATGGTTGGCAGAGCGCCTAATATGTGGCAGGTATCTAATAAATGTGTACTGAATGAGGCTTGCTGGTTTGTGTCCACGAAGTGACAGCGATTTCAGCTCTTAGATTATAGGGCACCAGGCCTTAGGACCTGGGGGCTGCTTTTAAAATGATCTGTGCTTCGGTTAAGCTTGACACAGTTGAGGTAATGTAAGAGCTCAATATACATCTCCATGGTGTTGAGAACCTAACCCACCTGGTAAATGTCCCAAGAGTAGAAAGATAACCCCACACTGTGTTTGTAACTCAGCCTTGTGATTCTGTTTCTGAGATGATTCAGCGGAAACAGAGATCCGATGCACACTCTAAAAGGGTACCAGCCAAAAGAAATGAGCAGAGTGCACTGTGATATCCAAATTAATGATTTTATTCCATTATTTTTTTTTTTCTCTTAGAACCCACTTTTCTAAGCTTGGATTCAGCAAACAATGATTTATTGAGTTTGCTAAGTGTTATCATGGCCTGAGAAATGACCTCCCCCTCCTCCCCGCTGCTCCTGTCCCAGGCACTTTGAACTTTCCTGCTGAAAAATCACAATAGAAAAGCAAAGCCGTCAGATATAAAATTGTCAAAAGCCTTTGGATATAAAGTTGTCGACTTAGCAGTTTAACAAGGCCCACCCTGTATGCGGCAAAGGCTAAAAGTCCAAGACAAGCAAAGGCCTATAGCAATCACTTAACAGAATTAGCCCTGCTGCCCTGTTCACATTACATTGCATTTGTCAAGCTCGATAGCCATCTCTCTCTTCTTGGATGAACTAACTTTGTTTTTTTTTTTAAGTTGACTTTTGTTTTCTGAGCCATGCCAACATTCCAGCCACATGAGAAAGCCTGAACAGATTTAAAGCCTGCTTTCAAAGTACTGTTTGTACTACAAACATGTTACAGTTGTCAGTAAGCAGTTCACAAACACATTGGGAGGGGGATGGAAATTGAATGGACATTAATTTCTGGGGTTAGCTGATGGGCAATGCTATATTTCAGGAGGCCTATCTATCCAAACCATAACAGCCTTCTCAATGGTGTAGTTCAAGTCATTATGGGACAAAGCTTTGTTGATGCTAATTACAGCAGCTCAGCTAGATAATTAAATCAAACTTTCACTAACAATTGGGGAAAGGAAAGACTCCAGCTGGAGTTCCTCAGCTCTTTCATAGCAAAGCTCAGCTAACAATCCAACAATTAAGAGGGCCCAGGGACATTTATATATATAAAAGTGTCTTATAACCACTTTTATGGTGTGGCTCATTTTAAGGAAATAAACTAGAGAAATTCCTCACATATTTTATTCTGCAAATGTTCTATAAAATTCTTGCTGCAATCAGTTCCTTTAAAATATCCTTTTAGAACATGGGCCAAGAAATTGAGCATTTTAAAAGAAAATTACTATTTCATATGATTTGTGATTTGCATTGTGGGTATCTTAATATTGTCAATACGACTTAAAACATAAATTTTCAAATGTTTAATTTAATTTTATTTTCTGCTTAATTTGGACTGATACCATTAGGTAAATTTGTAACTGCTAAGGAAATGAAAAAATATTTTATTTTCTTTGTCCCAGATGGTATATAAGATACTTCCCCAAGGGCTTCTAAACCCATTGGCTCCACTATAATTTTGAGTGGGAAAATGACTTTTCAGAGTGTGGCTAAACTGTTGACTAGAATTTTGAAGGACAAAATGTCCATAAAAAGGGAATAGAGAATGTGATATTCCACAAGATAGAATAACTCTCTTCTTTGCTGTTGTTTGCCCAGATTCCCTTGTTCAGTTACCCTAATATTTGTGTTTATGTCACTTTTTGGTCCTCCAGAATGTATTACTAGTGTAAGCTACTAATATCTTGCTCCAGAGAAGTAGACCGTGAAAATAACCAGGATAAACTACTAATAAAAGTTCCCATCAGCAAACAGAGATAGGACAAGGTCTTGAAATACTTTCTGACTTGAAAACAAAGTACTACATTACACATTTTTAAAAAAAGTAGTCTCCATATCCAGCATGGTACCCAGTGTGGGCTTGAACTCCAGACCCTGAGATAAAGACCAGAGCTGAGATCAAGAGTCAGATGCTTAACTAACCGAGTCACCCAGGTGCCCCAGAAAATACTACATTATATTTTAATTTGAATATATTTGGTTACATTATATAATATACATGTATTATTGAAGACTGACCACCACTGAATTCTAACAGTAAAAAAATGTCAGGTCTGTTGGTCTTATCATTAGCAATTGGAGGAGTGACGGTGGAAATTCTTGGTAAGAGTATTCTGGGTTGTCTGAGACTGTGGACACCTGGCAGAGGATTTTAGTGATTTTTTTCAGACAAACATTGTAGCCTCTTTTCTTTGGTACTTTGTCCTTGAATTTGCATTGAGATTCTTAAGATAAAGTTTTGTGGAGGTCAAGCGATAAGGGTTTATAGACACAAACATTGTTGTTCTTCCTTCTACATTCCTCAAACCAGGGAAGAGAAACCAGTGCTTACTAAGCATCTGTTATGGGTCAGTTTCTTTCACACAGGTCAACTCATTCAGTCGTTTCAAGATGACCTTGTGCTATTGCCTCCATTTTTACAGATAGGAAAACGGAGGCTCAGAGGATATAAGGTCTTGCATGATATCACACTGCTACTTAGTATGGTGGCAGAAATTCAACTGAGTTTGCTGATTCCAGAGCCCATTCCCGCTTCCACTCCAGTGCACTGTGACGCTAGGTGTTTGAATAGGTTTTGGATGGAGGCAGAGTGAGGATACTCCAGGAAAAGGGAACGAGTGAATGAGTCTCAAGTCAGACTAAAGCTACGTTTCAGGCATTTCACGTCTATAGCTTTACTCTGCCCGTATCTTTGAGTTATAGACTTTTTGGGGCACCTGGGTGGCTCAGTCGGTTAAGCTTCCTACTTTTCATTTCGGCTCAGATCACGATCTCAGGGTTGTGGGATTGAGCCCTGCGTGGGGCTCCATGCTTGGTGGAGTCTGCTTGGGATTCTTTCTCCCTCTCCCACTACCCCCAACTCTCACTCTCTCTCTCTCTCTAAAATAAATAAATCTTTAAAATACTAAGAACAGGGATATAGTGAAGAAAAAAAAGAGTTACAGCCTTTTGGGGGCGCCTGGCTGGCTCAGTAGGTAGAGCGTGCGACTCTTGATCTCAGAGTGGTGAGTTCAAGCCTCACACTGGGTGTGGAGATTACTTAAAAATAAAATCTTAAAAAAAAAAAATAGTTACAGCCTTTTGAATACAAGGAATGAAAACATTTGGTTTGTGGAAACCTGAAAAGAGGAAACACCCTTGTTGTGGGCGGGAAGTCTTAAGATAGCAGGGCCACATTTGGAATTTATTCTCTGATGTAGACATGTGAGGAAAAGCCACTTGGGTATTTTGTGTCAGAGGTCAAACAAAAGCATATAGGATTGCTTTGCATTCCCTGCATTTTAGGTTCCCAACATTTTATTAGATAAAGAAAATCCATTATTGTAAACATTAAAAAAAATGAGTGCCAGGAATACAGTCAATCAAACCTACATGCTTTAAAGCATTTGGACATCACGATGAAATCTAGAAATTTTTATACACTTAACATTTTTATGAAAAGGAGGTAAAGTGCCAACATAAATTTTTCTGGATTTTTAAAAGTATACATATGTCATCACCTGTGATGGACATGCTATCAGTCTAACTTCCCATATTCTATGCCTGGATTCATATAATTTACAATAAATTGAAAACCAGAATGACATTTCTGAGGCTTTTTTTGTTTTTTTTTTCAGAGAACCTATTTTTACTCCTGTTTCTCATCTCTTCTCTCCATCTAGAAGGGTAAAACAATATTGGGGCACAATGAGGTCAATATCTGCTCCTCACCAAAGCACCCCCCTGGCCCCCAGGCTGCCACTCTTAATGCCAACTGGTGAGGAGCTGAGCCAGCCAGCTTTCCTCAGGATGGACGATGGCTTCATGAGAAACAAGCATATTTGCAGTGAAATAAGGATTCTCTGTCTTAACCAGAAAGGGATGTACATGGTGGCATCTCAGGCACTGAAGCGGGCTAGGGGAGATGGGATTTGGGGATTCAGGGTCTCCTCCTGTGAGGGGGGCTTTCCTCCCCTCTATGCATTGTTGCTTGGTGTGAGGGGAGACATTCTCTGATCCCATTCCAGGCTGCTTCCCACCTCCATTTCTCTCAAAAAATATACCAAGGATGCAGATAACCACATACCGTGTCTCTGAAACCCCCTCAGAGCACCAAGAAGGTGGCCACAGGTGTGACACACAGGCCTCAGATCCTGCTCTGCTTTTTGTCTTATAGAGCAATAGGATTGTCTGAAAGGAGCTAGAAGGGAAATGCTACGTGATGACAAAACACTGGAGCTGTGAGGTTCAGCCCTCTCAGGCAGGCCCCTGGGGGGACAAGAGGACAAGGTCCCAGAGAGTGTCCATCCAAGCTGCTTCAAGTTGACCAGGACACTTGGGTGTAAAATCTTAATGGGGCTGATCTCAGTGTCCCAGCCTGAAGTCCCAGTGTAAGGGGCTTGGGTCTCGTCTCTATCTGAGTCTCTGCATACTCTTCAGGCTGAGAACCCGGGTCCCAGAAGCTTCCTCTCCACTTTCCTGCCCTTGGAAGGGCCTGTCTTCAGGACTGGACCTGCCTCCATAGGCCTCCTCCAGACCCCACCTGGCAGAGCACCTCTGCCTCCGTCCCCACCCAATTCCTAGAAGGGAGGGGTCACTGCCTCCCCTGAAGTTGGCTGTGGCACCCCCACAGAGGGGACCAGGCTGGGGCAGGGTCCACATTAGAAGACCAGTCTGTGGGAGTCCCACCTGCCTGACTGCAGCCTCCCGGAGAGTCTTGTCCTTATCCTTGTCTTCATCGAAGCTCCTGCCCCAACGCGGGGATGCAGGGAGCGCCGAGGTGTAGGCCACTCTGCTCCAAGCCTCCTTCTCCTGCTCCTGCAGGTAAAGGATGTTATCTTTGGAAATGGCCTCCATCAGGTCTTTGTGGATGGTGGGCTTCATCAGTCTGAGGCATTTTAAAATAAGAAGTCATTGGTGAAAACAATCGTGCTCCTTAGCATGATGTACCTATTGAGTCAAGGACCTGATTTTTAAAATAAATCATTGGAAAATAGAGGGGGAAAACTAAAGGAATATGGGCTAAATCCTCCACTAACTAGGAATTCTATAAGCCAAAAAATTGCACAAATATTCTCATGTATTTGGTTCTTAACTTTTGACTTTTACCTATGATTAAATAGAAAAGTTAAATGTCTTCACAGATGAAGTATATAAAAATACTTATAAACACATGAATGGCATAGATTTAAATGAACATGATTTTTTTAAGCTAATGCACTATATGGTAGTTACTCAGTTTAGACAGCACATTTTGACTCTGCAACACAAAAGATTTTGTGTATCCTTATATCATGCGTACCCAACAATACCCATCTAGTTTTACTTGAGGCTTTTCTATACCCTATTATTTGTTGACTTTTTCTTGAACAACTACCAGAGCTTCAAAAATTCCCCAGTTTCTTCAAATATTCACTGACTGAAGGAGACTAAAACATTAATGCCTGATTATAGATAACCCACAGTTCTAAGGCTTGGAAGTGGTAGATAAGTGACAGATAAGGAGGAATATTTAATTTTTTTTTTTTTTTTTTTTTTTTTTTTTTTATTTAACAGAGATAGACAGCGTAAGTAGGCAGAGCGGCAGACAGAGGGAGAGGGAGAAGCAGGCTCTCCACCGAGCAGGGAGCCCGATGCGGGGCTCGATCCCAGGACCCTGGGATCATGACCTGAGCCGAAGGCAGCCGCTTAACCGACTGAGCCACCCAGGCGCCCCAAGGAGGAATATTTAAATTTAAATTTAAATTTTTAAATTTAAATATTTAAAACAAAACAACAAATATAGGTGATTGTTCAACATCCCCCAAACAGCTTTTAAATCAGTTAAGAACAGACCTCTGTAATTCTGTTCTTTTTGGCATTAAGAAATAGATCCTGACGCCTTTCTCTGTGGTCCTATCACCTTCTTTCTGTGAGCGACCTAACATGATTTGTGGAGGACCCTGAAAACCCTCATATCTTGGAGGATATGAGGGGATACGTTTTCATATCATCCTCAGCATGGTGGTGAATATGAAAACAATTCTTTACCTCAGTATGGTGGTGACCAGTGGTGAAGCAAGCTGATTCTGCCAGAGCTCTACCACAACCCCCCTGGGCTGTGATGAAGTTTCTGTGAGGTTCTGGGAGAGACACCATGGGTGCCCGGCTACAGCAAGCTCACCATGCCATCTTTCTCCACAACTGTCCCAAAGTTTAGATTCACTGAGAATTCCTCAGGGAAGGGTGGGAAAAGAAGAGGAAGAAGAGAAAAGCAGAAGGTAGTTTGGAGGGGGAGGGCCCCAGGCTTTGTCTAGATGTCACTCTTATATGTCTGTCCAGAAGTAGAGATGATTGGTCAGCAAGGGAGACTTACCTTATTTTATTTATCTGCACAGCAATTTTACAAGGTGGTTAATTCCACTTAGACAATGAATAAACCACAGACAGCTCCAAGACGGTAAATATGGTGATGAAGGTTACACAGCTAGTAAATGGGGACCTGGGACTTAGTCTACACTATTTTTTTTAAGAATGCCAAACAATATAATTTATTATTTATAAACATAAATTTAGTCTACACTATTGATCACTGTTGTGTCTATTTCCCCACACAAATGGCCAATGATGGAAGGGGTGACTGAGGAAGTTCATTGCTCTCTGCTCCTGTCATAAGCCCATTCTTCAGTCCATCAGATATCTATTAGCAGCTTTTGGTACAATTACTAGTCTTAATAAGATCCATCATTTCCCTTCTTAATGACTCCTGCAAGGTATGTATTTCTCAAAAGTGAATGCCTAGGAAATGAACCATTTTAAACTTATGTTTTTCTTTTTTTAAAAAAGATTTTATTTACTTATTTAGAGAGAGAGGAAGAGAGAGTGTGAGTGGCAGGGAGGGGCAGAGGAAGAGGGAGAGAGAGAATCTTTAAGCAGACTCTGTGGTGAGTGCAAGCCCAACATGGGCTCAACCTCAGGACCCTGAGCTGAAATCAAGAGTCGGGTGCTTAACTGACTGAGCCACCCAGGCACCCCCAGGCTTATGTTTTTCAGTTGAAATCTAGATTTAATAAGTATCTAAACATTACTCCCAAACAAGAAAGGTATGCTTTCACTTTCTTCTTTATTGAATAACCCCATACCTGCCATGTTGAACTTATTTGTGATTTTGGCTATAAATGATTATTAAACCTAAAAAAAATACATCAATAACTTTTGGAATAGCTACTGTTCTTTTTCTACAATTTATTGTATTCTACATCTTCTTCTTTCTTATATTTAATTTTTAATTTTTTGGGGAGTACATCCCTTGAGAAATTATTTCAGAAAGTGTGAACAAATAAGTTTTCTGAGTCCTTCTGAGTCCTTGAGTTTGCACTTGGAATTCAGTTGGCATAGAATTCAAGGTTCATGGTAGTTATTTTTAGAATTTTGAGTATGGTACTCCAGCATCTTCTCAAGTTCAGTGTTTGTGTTGAAATGACTGATAGTAATCTAATTCCCATTTCTCAGTTGATAATCTTTCCTCCTCTCTGGAAGTATTTAGGATTTTCTTTTTATCATTGGATTTTTGAAGTTTCATGTGGTTGTGATTTACTGTGGTTCTTTTATTCATCCTGGTGGGCACTTGATGGGGGCATTTGAATGAAAAGACTCACATGTTGCTTAAGCTCTGGGGAAGTTTCTTCAATAAGTTCTGTGTTATCTCTTCTGTTATTTCTGTTTTCACCCTGGGATAACTATCAGACAGCTGTTGAAACTCTTGGATCTGTTATCCTTGTCTTCTAGCTCTTCCTTTGTGCTTTCTATCTCATTTTTCTTTCGTGCAACATTTTGAGAGAATTGCTTAGTTTGCTCTTCCAGTTCACCAATTCATTCTTCAGCTGTGTCTGTTCTATTTAGATAACTTAAAAAAAATTCAATGTTGAATAAAATGTTAAAATTAACATTTTAAATTTCTAAACTCTTTAATTTTTTGGATTTTTTTTGGCAATATCCCCCTGATTTCAATCTAAAAACATCATTGCTGCATTAGTGTATGAGGGCTGCTATAGCAAAACCATAGAATAGACTTGGTGGCTTCAACAAAAGAAATTATTTTCTCACAGTTCTGGAGGCTGGAAGTCCAAAATCAAGGTGCTGATAAGGTTGGTTTCCTTGGCTTGCAGATGGCTACCTCTTCATATGGTCTTCCCAATGTGCATGTGCATAGCTGGTGTCCCTTGTGTGTCCTAAGCTCCTCCTTTTCTTATATAAGGACACCAGTCAGATTGGATTAGGGCCCATCCTGATGACCTCATTTAACTTAATTACCTCTTTAAAAGCCCCATCTCCAAATACAGTCACATTCTAAGGTACTGAGACTTAGGGCTTCAACATATGAATTTTAAAGGGACACAATTCAGTCTATATCAACTCTATGTAAATTTTGCCTAAAGTTCTTTCCCTTGTGATTGTTCTATTATGTTTTCTCACTGGTTAGTTACTTGGTTGGTTGGATTTGGTGCCATTCATTGATGGTGTTGTTTTTACTCAGATGTTTGGTAATTTTTGTTGTTTTTCCCATCTTTGTCCTTGTCACGTGTATGAGAATGCTGATTGTGGTAACTGTATCTCACCATTAGTGACTGTGTAGGAGGGATGGAATGCTTGGCTGGCTGAGAGGGGCTGTGTAAGGAGGTTCTCCTCCTTGGGTCAGTTTCTACCTGGATACCACCTTGGTCTTGGACCCTGATATCAGTGCTCTAGCCCAGTAGCTCACATCTCTCTTGGCAGCTATTTAGCAGGTTGTGGGAATGACTGACCAGCTTTGCATCTTCAAAGCTGTCTTCAGACCCTTCCCTATTATTTTATTTATTGACTCTGGAACTTTCAGAACTAAATATAACCTTCTCCTGTATGTGTTTCACACTGAGGCTCTTTTCAGTTTTGTGACTCTGGAGATATGATTCTGTCTGCTTACCACCTTACAGAGAGTCCTCTAAATGTCTTCAGATAGTACACTTTCTTTTCTTCTAACATGATGGTGGTGAATTTATCCTCATGTGTGTCTTTTTTTTTTTTGGCTTTTCATGAAATTTGGATAGAAGTGATAATATTTAAAATTGTTCCTAAAATTTATTTTTTTAAAGATTTTATTTATTTATTCCTGAGAGACAGAGAGAGAGATAGAGAGGCAGAGGCAGAGGGAGAAGCAGACTCCCCATGGAGCAGGGAGCCTGATGCGGGACTCTGTCTCAGGACCCTGAGATCATGACCTGAGCCGAAGACAGACGCTTAACTGACTGAGCCACCCAGGTGCCCTGTTCCTAAAATGTTACATCATTGTGAAATAAACCTGGAAATGCCATTATTTGACAGCAATAGGTATTAAGATACTTTAAAAATGCCATCAGTACCTCTGGTTAGACCATAGTTAGTTGTTGCCTAATGCCCAATAATCTTCATTTCTATCTTCCTGGAAAGTTTGTTCTCTGTCCATTTTTGTTCCCACATCTCTTCTTAAGTGTCTTCAATAGCTACATGGATCCATAGGACATCTTGATCTGAGGATTTATCCATTTTTTAAAAAATCACTATTAACTTGTTGAGAGAAGAAAGATTTAAGAAATAAATGAATTTTATTTTGGATATATTGTGTTTGAAGTGACTAAGTGATTATACACAGGAACGTTGAACAGCTAGTTGGAGATATGGTGGAAAACTTTTCAAGCTCCATCTTACCATTCCATTTATTCATGGAAATCCTGCTATATAGTTGTTATCATATTATGCACCAGAGATACAAAGATTAGCAAACCATGATACTTGTGCTCAAGTAGCTCACAACCCAGGGAGAAAGCAAGCCAGACACATGAGAGAGACACATACTGAATTACTATAAAAGATATGTGTGCGTAGCACACACCTCAGTCGGTTAAGCGTTGAGCTCTTGACTTTGGCTCAGATAATGATCTCAGGGTCATGAGATCCAGCCCCATGTGGGGCTCTGTGCTGGGCGAGGAGCCTGCTTAAGATTCTCATTCTTCCTCTCCCTCTGCCCCTCCCCCACTGCCTCCCACTCACCTGTGCATGCCCTCTCTCTAAAAAATAAAAAAGATAAAAAAGAAATGTGTGCAGTGGGTGTGGAGGGTGAGTGGAATAGTGAGAATCAGATACACCAAATCTCTAATAACTCTGTGGATTCTTTTTGGGTTGGAATATTCTGAACTAAAGTAATGTACACACTTCTTGATTTTTTTGTACATGCTTGTCTGACTAACTGGGCACTGTTCACTATATTTTGCACAACCTATTTTTTTCATGTGAGGGACTTAGTCTTGGGTTTAGTGAAAGCCTCTCTACGCTATTCTTCCTCTACCTCTCCATACACAATAGCCTGCACACTGTTATTTGAACTCTAGAAGAGTGGCTCTTTGGAAGATGAGGTATGGTTTCCAGGGAGAAGCAGATATGGTTACAAGAAGGACCAGAAGAATACAGCATAGGGAAGGAGGAAAACTGAACTAAATCTCAGGAGGGAAATCACAATGAGAATACTGTGAAGGAATGAGTCTTGATTTCCTAGAAATGGTTTTAGCTATGGATTGTCAAGAGAAAAAGGTGTGCTAGATATTGGTTTTTGGTAGTATCCTTGTCTTTCTAAGCTCCTCAATGCACTGTAGGGCTGGAATGTTAAAAATTACATTTCCCAGTTTACCTTATCAGCAGGTTCCAGTTTAGATTCCCTCAGTGTGAGGCATGTGTGTGAGTTTGGGAAAGCGGAAAAGAAGGAGGAGCCATTGATTGTTTTCAGTGGCAGGCACATGACTGAGCATCAGCAGATGACGGAAGTGAGATTTTGCAAATGGTTTGTGGGTGTCCTGAGAATTACTCACTCTGATGCTAGTGGAAATTCCTTGGGGTTCCTGTACTTTCTGATTTACTGAATGTAGATGGAGGCTTCCATGACTCTTGTTCCTTTAGTCCTTTAAACAGTTCTTAAGTTTTGGAATCTCTTTATTAAATCATTTTTGGCTAAAATACTTAGAGTGGCTTCTGTGTTCTTGGCTGAATCCTGATTGACCAAAGGGAAATGAATGCTGCTTGAGCTGGCAAAAAAGGGGTGTGTGCCACTGGGGAGCTTACTTTAGGGCTCTTTCCAAAGATGGTCTTCCCAGAGTGCCTGGGTGGCTCAGTTCGTTAAGCGTCTGCCTTCAGCTCAGGTCATGATTCCAGAGTCCTGGGATCGAACCCTGTGTGGGGCTCCCTGCTCGGTGGGGAGTCTGTTTCTCCCTCTCCCTCTCTCTCTGCTGCTTCCTGTTTGAATGCACGTGCTCACGCGCTCTCTCTTTCTCTCTGTGTCAAATAAATAAATAAAATCTTAAAAAAAAAAATCAAACAAAAAACCAAAGATGGTCTTCCCAAGAACCAGAGGCATGGGTGCTGCTGGGTGGAGAGGAGTGCGTTTTTGGCAGGCACGGCACTGGACTGAGGGAATCTCTTTTTGCACTATGGCCACAGTGGCTCCCAGAATTCAGATTGGCTGGGTTTTGTAATGTACCGTTTTAGGTAGTCTTTCTTGGTAGACCCTGAGACTCTGTGGGAGATCAAGGCAATGAGAGAATGCAAGGAAATTTATACTCAAAGCATTTCTTTGAGTGTCTCAGATTTTTTTTTTTTAATTTAAAGATGAAATCCTTTTTGGATGGCACTCAAGATAGATCCAACTCCTTATAATTTCTCTCTGTAATTAATAGCTTTAGAATGAGTTTTCAGCATAGTATATCAAAGTGTTTAAAGAAAGACTGTAGAATGCAAGACTTTTTTTCCTGGACAATTTTATCCACATAGCAGAAAGTGCTTCCTCTTTTCAGAATATTTAATGTATGTTAACCTTACATTAAGTCATTCTTGTAATAGAGTATCTGATGTGGGGACTTCTAGCTATGGCATTTTAAATGAAGTTATCAGGATGTCATCAGGAACATTACTCATTTGGCTTTGCATAAACACAGGCACAGGAAAACTGTGTTCAACCCTTATGTGGACTGTCAGTGGTAGTGGTGTTTATATCCATGATCTCTAAAAGTTCTGGCTTTCTTGGAGTGTGGTCTAGTTGGCAGATTTCCTCTTGTCCTGCTTTCCTACTTAACCTTAAGTAAGTAGAACATGAAATTCAAACTTAGTGTCTAGTCATGTGAGACCTTCTGCCATTAGTTGCCAATATTCCTTATAACAACCTGATTTGGTCTCTGTCTCTACCTTTGGAACATGTCTTGTATATTTCTCCCTCTGTACCTTTGTTTACTCTGTTCCTGTTACCTTTTCTACTATTAATCTGAATGCTACTCTTTTTTTCAAAGGCTAATTCAGATGTTTTGTTCTCCAAAAACATTTCTTTAGTTTACACTACTGACTAGCAATCCCTCCCACCTTTTGAAGTTACAGCTTATGTATCACCTCTGTAGTGGGAGTGTGAATTCCTTTAGGACAATTCATCTAGGACAGAATTTTATTCTGCTTTATTACCATACTAGGAAGAGAGTACATAAAAATTTGCTGAATTCAATGACAGTTTTAATCTGTTGTCCTTGAGAGCTTTAAAAATGACATCTTGGTGAAAATACCATTCTCTTAATTAAAACTAATAAATTGAATCAGTTAAGATGTATTTAAGTGAAAGACAAAGATCAGAAGAAATAAGTAGAACTGTTTCTATTTGTAGATGATAGGATTGTTTACATAGATAATCTTTAGGAATCTATAAAATGGCCATTAGTATACATAAATTAATTTAGCAAGTTCACAGGATATAAGGTTAATATTAAAAAATCAATTGTATTTCATATAATAGCAGTAAATAATTAGAAAATGAAATAAAATAATTATTTTTATAATAATATCAAAAAGTATAACATATTGAACAACTAACTATATGCCAACAGATTGGATAACCAGATGAAATGGACAAATCCCTAGAAACACAAAACCTACCAAGAGTGAATTATGGAGAAATAGAAAATCTGAATAGATCTATAGCTAGTAAGGAGAGTGAAGCAGCAATTAAAAACTTTCTAACTAAGAAGAGCCTGATGACTTCATGATGAATTCTATTAGACATTTAAAGAAGAATTAATGTCAGTCCTTCTCAGACTCTTCCAAAAAACTGAAGAGGAGGGAATACTTCCTAACTCATTCTGTGAGGCCAGCATTACTCTGATACCAAAGCCAGAAAAAGACACTACAAGAAAACTACAAAGCAGTATCCCTCATGAATATTGATGCAAAAATCCTCAACAAAATACTAGCAAATCAAATTCAACAGCACATTAAAAGGATCACACAGGATCCAGTGGGATTTATTCTTCAAATGCAAAGATGGTTCAATATATTACATATCCATGTAATATACGATGTTAACAGAATGAAGGCAAAAAACATCATCATCTCAATTGAAGCAGAAAAAGCATTTGACAAAATTCAGCACACTTTCATGATTGCATTCAACGAAATAGGTATACAAGGAAACTACCTTAATATGATAAAAGCTAAATAGTAAAAACCCACAGTGAACATAATACTCAATGAAAAGACTGAAAGCTTTTCCTTCAAGGTCAGAAACAAGGCACGATGACTGCTTCCACTTCTTCAATTCAACAATCTTAGATGTAGGAAACCCTAAGGAATCCATGAAAAAAATGGTCATAACTAATAAAAGAATTCAGTGCTGTTATAGGATATGAAATCAGCATACAAAAATTAGTTCTGTTTTTATACACTCACAGTGGACAATCCAAAAAGGTAATAATAATGTCATATACAACAGCATCAAAATAATAAAACACTTAGGAATAAATTTAAGGAGATGAAAAACAGGAAACTACAAAACATTGCTGAAAAAAATTAAAGAAAACACAAATAAATGGAAAGATATCCTGTGTTCACTGGAAGACCTAATTTGATTAAGATGTCCATATTAGGGCGCCTGGGTGGCTCAGTTGGTTAAGCGACTGCCTTCGGCTCAGGTCATGATCCTGGAGTCCCGGGATCGAGTCCCGCATCGGGCTCCCTGCTCGGCGGGGAGTCTGCTTCTCCCTCTGACCTTCCCCCCTCTCATGTGTTCTCTCTCTCTCTCTCACTCTCTCAAATAAATGAATAAATAAAATCTTTAAAAAAAAAAAAAAAAAAAAAGATGTCCATATTATCCAAAGCAATGTGCACCTTCAATGCAATCCCTATCAAATTCCCAATGGCATTTTTACTAAGTTATTTTACTACAAATCTGCATCTCAGAGTAAGTCTCTCAGGGAATTGACCTGGGACATATTTTGGAGGTAGAACTTAAGAGGACACACAGATGGTAAGAGGAGGGAGGAAGAAGACTCCAGGTTTTAACGTGAATAATTTAGTAGATGGTGATGTCATTTACTTAGCTGGACTGGACTAGGGCAAGGTTGGGTGGGCACTGAGTTCAAAGTCCTTCTTTGGTCATGCTAATTTCGAGATGTCATTAGATATTCAAGAGGAGCCATCCATGGAGCAGTTGGAGATTTGATTCTTGAGCTCAGGGAGAGGTCATAAGGATAGATAATACCTTTGGAAGTCATAGGATATAAGCTGGATAAGTTTACTTAAAAAGGGACCTCAGTTTAATTCTGGCTCCCTCTGACATTTTCCAGCAGTCACAGCAAGTTCTCTGTATTAGTTTCCTAGGGCTACGGTAGTCAAGTACCACAAACTGGGTATCTTAGAATAGCAGAAATTTATTGTCTCACAGTTCTGGAGGCTAGAAGTTCCAAACACAGCTGTCAGCAGGGCCATGCCCCCTCTGAACCATCTAGGGAAGGATCCTTCCTTGTCTCTTTCTAATTTCCAGCAGTTTCAGGCATTCTTTGGCTTGTGGCAGGGTAACTTTAATCTTTGCTTTCATCTTCACATGGTTGTCTTCTCCCTGTATGTCTCTTCACATAATCTTGCCTCTGTGCATGTCTGTCTGTGTCCAAGTTTCCCCTTTTTATAAGTATACTAGTCATATTGAAGTAGAGTTCTACCTACTCCAGTATGACCTCATCTTAACTCATTACATCTTCAGTGACCCTGTTTCTTAGTAGTGTATTCATTCTGAGTTACTGATGGTTAGGAATTATATATATCTATGTGTGTGTGTGTGTATATATATATATATATATATATATGATGTTTTGCCTTTTTTTTTTTACTGAAATATAATCAACATTATATTAGTTTCAGGTGTACAACATACCATTTGTCATTTGTATAAATGACATAATAAACCATAATAAATCAAGTTACCGTCTGTCCCCATACAAAGTTACACAATTTGTTTGTGATGAGAAGTTTTAAAATTTACTTTCTTAGCAACTTTCAAATTTGTAATGCAGTATTATTGACTATAGTCACCATGCTGTACATTACATTCTCATGACTTATTTATTTTATAACTGGAATTTTGTACCTCTTGATACCCTTTACCTGGTTGGCCCACCCACCAACCCTGCTCCCCTCTGGCAACCAACAGTCCAATCTCTGTGTCTATGAATTTTGTTTTGTTTGTTCATTTGTTTTGTTTTATGGATTCCATTGATCTGTGAAATCTTATGGTATTTGTCCTTTTCTATCTGACTTATTCATTTAGCATAATACCTCAAGATATATTCATATTGTCATAGATGGCAAGATCTCATTCTTTTTTATGACTGAGCAGTATTCCATTATATATATATACCACATCTTCTTTATCCATTCATTTATTGATGGACACTTAGGTTGTTTCCTTATCTTGGCTTTTGTAAATAATACTTCCATGAACATAGGACTGCATATATCTTTTTGAATTAGTGTTTTTGTTTTCTTTGGATAAGTACCCAGAAGTGGTATTGATGGATTAGATGGTAGTTCTATTTTTAATTTTTTGAGGAACCTCCATACTGTTTTCCACAGTGGCTGCACCAATTTATGTTCCCACCAACAGTGCATGAGGGTTCCCTTTTCTCCATATCCTTGCTAATACTTGTAATTTTTGTCTTTTTGATACTAGCCATTCTAACTAGTGTGAGGTGATACCTCATTGTGGTTTTGATCTGCATTTCCCTGGTGATCAGTGATGTTGAGTATCTTTACATGTGTCTGTTGGCCATATGTTTATGTCTTCTTTGGAACAATGTCTATTCAGATCCTCTGCCCATTTTTTTTTCCTCTTCCCATTTTTAATTGAATTTTTTTGTGTGTGATTGAGTTGTATGAGTTCTTTATATATTTTGGATATTAACCTCATCAGATATATGATTTGCAAATATCTTCTTCCATTCAGTAGGTGGTTGCCTTTTTATTTGTTTGTGTTTTCCTTCATGGCACAGAAACTTTTTAGTTTGATATAGTCTCATCTGTTTATTTTAGTTTTTTTGTTGCCATTGCCTTTGGAGTCAAATTCAAAAAAATATTGCCAAGAGCTATGTCAAGGAGCTTACTGTCTTAAGTTTTCTTCTAGGAGGTTTCTGGTGTCTGGTCTTACTTTCAAGTCTTTAATTGATTTTGAGTTAATTTTTGTGTATGGTGTAAGTTAGTGGTCTGGTTTCATTCTTTTGTATGTGGCTATCCAGTTTTCCCAACACCATCTATTGAAGAGATTATCCTTTCCCCATTGTATATTTTCACTCCTTTTGCTGTAAATGAATTGCCCGTATTTGCTTTGGTTTATTTCTGGGCTTTCTATTCAATTCCATTGAACTGTGTGTCTGTTTTTATGCCAATACCATACTGGTTTTTTTTTTTTTTTTAAGATTTTTTTTTTTTTTAGGGGGAGAGGGGCCGCATGAGCAGGGGGAGGAGCAGAGGAAGAAGCAGGCTCTCTGCTGAGCAGGGAGCCCAATGTGGGTTTGATCCCAGGACTCTGGGATCATGACCTGGGCCAAAGGCAGATGCTTAACCAATTGAGTCACCCAGGTGCCCCCAATACCATACTATTTTGATTAGTATAGCTTTGTAATATAGTTGGAAAGCATGGAGCATGATACCTCCAGTTTGGTTTTTCTTTCTCAAAATTGCTTTGGTTATTTGGAATCTTTTGTGGTTCCATATACATTTTAGGACTGTTTTTTCTTTCTATGAAAAATGTCACTGGACTTTTGGTAGGGATTGCATTGAAACTGTAGATTGCTTTGGGTAATGTGAACATTAAAAAGTATTAATTATTCCAATCCATGAGCATGGAATATTTTTCAATTTATCTGTGTTGTTTTCAATTTCTTTCATCAATCTTACAGTTTTCAGGATATTGGCCTTTTACCTCCTTCATTAAATTTATTCCTAGATATTTTATTCTTTTTGATGCAATGGTAAAAGGATTGTTTTGTTGATTTCTCTCTTAGATAGCGTATAAAAATGCAACGGATTTTTGTATATTGGCTTACCCTGAAACTTCACTGAATTTGTTTATTAGTTCTAACTGTTCTTGGTGGGGTCTTTAGGCTTTTCTATATATGAAATCATGTCATCCACAGGTAGTGACAATTTTACTTCTTCCTTCCCAATTTGGATGCCTTTTATGTTTTTTCCTGCCTAATTGCTCTGGCTAGGAATTCTAATACTATGTTGACTAAAAGTGGTGAGAATGGGCTCTTGTCTTGTTTTTGATCTTAAGAGAAAAGCTTTCAGCTTTTTTCCAGTGAGTTTGATATTAACTATGGGGTTGTCATGTATAGCTTTTATTGTGTTGAGGTATGGTCTGTCTATACCCCATTTGTTGAGAGTTTTTTCATAAATAGATGTTGAATTTTGTCAAATGTTTTTTCTGCATATATTGAGATGATCATATGATATTTATCCTTCATGTGATGTATCACATTGATTGATTAATGGATATCGAACCATCCTTGCATCCCTAGAGTAAATGGCACTTGATTGTGTTACAGGATCCTTTTGATATATTGTTGAATTTGGTTTGCTAATATTTTGTTGGGGATTTTTGCATCTATGTTCATCAGGGATATTGACATATAATTTTCTTTTTTTGTGTGATTATTGTCTGGTTTTGGTATCAGGGTAATGCTGTCCTCATAAAATGAGTGTGGGTGTGGGAGAGTTCCTTCCTCTTCAATTTTGGAAGATTTTGAGAAGGATATGGGTTCTTATTTTATTTTTTTAGTTCCTTCAAGTGTAAAGTTAGATTGCTTATTTGGGATTTTTCTTGTTTCTTAAAGTAGGCCTGTATTGTGGGTGGGGGGCTATGACAGGGGGATGGGGGGCACAGCAGCAGCACAGGGTCGGGGACAGGGTGCTCATCCATGGCCTAAGGTAGTGCTACAGCTGTGGTATGGGGGGTGGGGAGCATGCAAGCAGGGTAGGAAGTCCAAAAATGGCATCTGCAACTCTGGGGCCAGCAAGGTAGAGGGAGAATATAAAAATGGTGCCTGCCAATGTCTCCATCCCTGGAGATATTCCCAGCAGGCTTTTGCTAAAGCTTTAAAGTTAGCAAATTAATCTCCTTTGCATATGGTGTAGGTTCTTTTCAAACTGCTACCTTTCCTCTGGGTTCTGGGGCAAATGAGTCTGTATATGAGATGTTTAAGAGTGGAATCTTCTTTCTCTACAACCGTGTGGTTCTCCTGGTTTTCAAAGCAGATGTTTTGGGGGCTTGGCCCTCCAGTGCAGGTTCCAAGGGTTGGGATGCCTGATGGGAGCACAAACCCCGTACTCTTCATGGAGAAGTTCCATATTTGTGAGATCTCTCTTGATTGTGGTTTCCCGTGCAAGGGTGGGGTTTTTGGCAAGACCATACTTCTGCCTCACCTACATGCCTTGATGTGGCCTACTTATCCTTTGCTGTGGAGCAGCTGTTCAGCTGCTCAGGTTCTTTTCAGAGGGAATTGTTCTGTATGTGACTATAGATTTCTTGTGTCTGGGGGAGGAGGTGAGTTTAGGATTTTCCTATGATGCCATCTTGAACCACTTCCCAGCTTTTATTTTCTCAGCATATCTTTATTGAGGGGACACAATTCAACCCATCATAGGCTCCCACAAGGATTTTCTACCAAGTTTATAGAGTTATAAGGATATTCTTAAGTTATAATCGTGTTACACACGGTATATGGCATTTTACATTAACCAGGATATTAAATGTGTTAAGCCCTTGCATTGTACAACCATTCTGAATAAATAAGAGCCCATAGTTAACTCTCCTGTCAGTTTCCTTTAGAAAATAAATGAAGAACACTTCAGAAACATCACATGCCGATGAGGACAGTCATTGGGGAGGCACGGAGATGCAATTCCTGGAAAACACACTTGGATTCCATGAATACAGTACTTTACCAAATTTGTAGATAATAGTCAAACAGCTGACTCATGTTTCTGGATTTCTGGAAAACAGACATTATGCCACAGTACATACTGATGTGTGTGCTCGAAAACAAACGAGAGAAAGGAGCTCACAAAACTGCAGATTCGGAGTGGGCAGAAACACTATGTACTAGCTGAGTTCTTGGACGACTTCAGTTTCAACTTTCTGACAAAGGTTTTGCTTGTTTCAGTGTCACATCATTTGTCATAGTTATGCATTTTTAAGGCATGTAGCACCTATAAATACACTAGTTTCCAAGATAAGGAAGCAGAACTTTTAAATAAAACAATGTAAAGGTATGCAATGCATCTGTGGAGACATTACCCAGCTAAAAGGTTCAGGGACTTGAGACTGTGTTTTGTCTGAGAAGCAACTCAGCTAATGGAAGCCTCCAAGTTCCCGACAAATTCTGTCTATTAGAAACTGCTAGTTGTAATTTCCAAACGTTTTGGTTTTAACCAACTTTGTTTTCCTTTATAGGGGTATAGTCAGAGACAGTTAGGAAATACCACATGGTCCTCATCAGTTGGTCTTTTTGCTCAAGCTACGAAGCAAAATTCTACTCTTTAATAACAGATAACATAACTCAAGAGCCTATGTGATGCTGGGTATTGGGCAGAGATGATGGGAAGGAAAAAAGGCAGCAGGGAACTAGAGCTGCTACAGACATGCCCCTGCAGTTACTGCTGCAGGCACAGAGTACAAGTGGAGTTTTGTTGGCCCACGCCATGCCTTAGGGATAGAGTTGGCCTGGCAGCCAACTTCCTGGAGACTGAACACACACCTGTGTCACTGGGGGCCCTAACAAATTGTTTAATTTCTCAGTGCTTCAATTTTCTTGCTTTTGTAAAATGGGAGTAATGAAAATCACTTCACAGCATTGCAATCAAGAGTATGTTTTGGGGCGCCTGGGTGGCTCAGTTGGTTAAGCGACTGCCTTCGGCTCAGGTCATGATCCTGGAGTCCCGGGATCGAGTCCCGCAACGGGCTCTCTGCTCGGCGGGGAGTCTGCTTCTCCCTCTGACCCTCCTCCCTCTCATGCTCTCTGTCTCTCATTCTCTCTCTCTCAAAAAAATAAAAAAAAAAAAAAAGTAAGTTTTTTTAAAAATACAGATTCTTTCTTAAAACATATATTCTTGGGGTGCAACCAAGTGCAACTGAATCAGACTTTGCAGGGGCAATGCCTGGGAATCTGTATATTTAATGACATCCCTGGCTGAAGGTGTTTTGGGAAACATGAGTTACATGCAGTATGTGAAGTGGCTAGCATAGGGCATGTGGCACGTGACGAATGGTGGTTTTCTTCCCATCCCTTCCCTTGTTAAGGATGCAGACATAAGGGCAATGAGCTCAGGTGGTGTGGTCACAGTTGAGCACAGAAGCAGTCGTTCTTTCTGTGCCTCTCTAACTTATGATTATTAAGTGTTTTGAGTGATAAAACTTTTGAATAGTTTTATTGGTTTATGATCCATCAGCCTACCAAGTGCCACAATCTCTTACCTACAGAGTGTATCATGTTGGGGGGGGCGGAGTACATTTTAAAATGACTTAATACTTAAAACACGTTCAACAGTTAAAAATGATTTTAATATTTTATATTTTATATTACATATTCAAATTGATTACTGAAATTATTCTGTTGCGAGCTAAAAAAAATTTGGCTGTCATCTTTATTTTGAATTACAAAATGTTCAAGTATTTTTTTTGCCCTTATTTATTTATTTAAGATTTATTTACTTATTTGAGAGAGAGAGAATGCACATGAGTCGGGGGAGGGAGGGGCACAGGGAGAGAATCTCAAGCAGACTCCCTGCTGAGCATGGAGCCCTACGTGGGTCTTGATCTCAGGATCCATGAGATCATGACCTGAGTTGAAACCAAGAATCGGATACTTAATTGACCAAGCCACCCAGGTGCCCCAATTTTTTGTACTTTTTAAAATTTTATTTATTTATTTTTATTTTTTATTTTATTTTTATTTATTTATTTATTTATTTTTTTAAGATTTATTTATTTATTTGAGAGAGAGCACATGAGAGGGGGGAGGGTCAGAGGGAGAAGCAGACTCCCCGCCGAGCAGGGAGCCCGATGCGGGACTCGATCCAGGGACTCCAGGATCATGACCTGAGCCGAAGGCAGTCGCTTAACCGACTGAGCCACCCAGGCGCCCTATTTATTTATTTTTAAAGATTTTATTTATTTGAGAAAGAGAGTGCTCGAGAGGGGAAGGGCAGAGGGAGAAGCAGGCTCCCCGTTGAGCAGGGAGACTCAATGCAGGATGCCATTCCAGGATTCCAAGATCATGACCTGAGCCAAAGGCAGACGCTTAACTGACTGAGCTACCCAGGCACCCCTTTTGTACTTTTTTTTTTTTTAAATGAAGCACCTTTACTTAACTTAAGTGGTACCAGAGGGCCACACAGGAGCCCTTGGGCTCATCTGGATTGCACGGAAGATGGAGTAAATTTATCAGAGCCTCTGATTCTAGAGGCTCTAGAGAAAAAAAATCTGATTCATAAGACATTTTGTTTAGAATGTTGACTTCATTTTTTAGACATTGATAGAACACTTGTTCTTTGTTACTCCATTCCAAAACAGTTTTCAGCTGTGACTCTTCCTGAGCAATATGCTGAGCTTATTTTGGAGAACTTCTGTTAATGGCAGTGTTGATAACTGTAGCTGTAACAGGGACAAAAATCGTGAGTATGCACCGCTTCTTTCCCTTCTCTTGTCCCTGAAAGAAAACTCTGGCATTGCCTTGCAGTTCCTGCTCTCCCAGTCCAGTCCTTCTTATTCAGATGTCTGTTATGGGGATGGATGCTCAAGAAATGAGCATGGGTGATTCACATGTGAACATGTGAGAGGAGAGAAGAATAATGGAGATAGAAAGAAATGAGAAGATAGAAAGAAATGAGCTAGAGAAAGAAAATCCTATGTGGGTTGGGGATGGAGAGTAATGGGCAGGGAGAGAGTTTTGGGAAGAAGCCATCCCAGATGCTTGAAGGGCTCTAGCAGAGGCAGTGATGAGTGGGGGTTTTAAAGATGTTTGGGAATTAAGAATGTATTTCCTTCGGGCGTCTGGGTGGCTCAGTTGGTTAAGCGACTGCCTTCGGCTCAGGTCATGATCCTGGAGTCCCTGGATCGAGTCCCACATCGGGCTCCCTGCTCGGCAGGGAGCCTGCTTCTCCCTCTGACCCTGCCCCCTCTCATGTGCTCTCTCTCATTCTCTCTCAAATAAATAAATAAAATCTTTAAAAAAAAAAAAAGAATGCATTTCCTTCTATATTAGCGAGGCTTTAGAGAAATATGCACTCACACATCATTAGTATTATCTTTAAATATATTTAAATATATCCTTGGAGGCCAGTTTGGCATATCTACTGAAATTACATATATATATATATTAGCCTCGCTAATATAGTGAGTTTCCAAACTTTTGAATTTTTTTTTGTTGCCAATACAATAATGATGTTTAAATGTGCACTTCTTATTATTAGTGGGATTGAACATCCTTTCATATGTTTTATAGCTGTTAGTTTGAACTATATGAAATTGTCAATTTCCAAGCATTTTTAACATATAGAAACTACAATTTCATATGATTTAACCTAATTTTATACTTTTTTCTGAGCTGTCTGCTCATTTCCTTTGCTTATTTTTCTATTGTGTTAGTCTTTTCCTTATTGATTTCCAGGTGATCTTTGTTTATCCAAGAGATTAGCCTTTTATGATGTGTTTCAAATATTTTGTTTTTGCCAAAGTTGCCTTTTGACTTGTCAGCTTTTATATTTCTATCCATGCAGAAATTTTATGTTATCAAATTATCATCTTTTTCCTCCTGATTTTGAATTATAGTTAGAAAGGTTGTCCACAGTCCAAAATTATAAATTTCTATATAACTCCAAGGTTTTTTTTTTTTTTTTAAGATTTTATTTATTTATTTGACAGAGAGACAGTGAGAGAGGGAACACAAGCAGGGGGAGTGGGAGAGGGAGAAGCGGGCTTCCCTCGGAGCAGGGAGCCTGATGCGGGGCTCGATCCCAGGACCCTGGGATCATGACCTGAGCCGAAGGCAGACGCTTAACAACTGAGCCACCCAGGCACCCCTAACTCCAAGGTTTTAAAAATTATTTATATTTATATTTCTTTCTTTCTTTATTTATGTAGAGCACACGTGGTAGGGAGGGGCAGAGGGGGAGGGAGAGAGAGAGAATCCAAGCAGGCTCCGTGCCCAGCGCTGAGCCTGACACAGGCTGGATCTCACAATCCTGCGATCATGACCTGAGCTGAAAACAAAAGTCGGATGCTTAACCAACTGAACCTACCCAGGTGCCCCTCCAAGGTCTTTTTGAAAAAGAACATTTTTAGTTTTACTTTTTACTTTAGAAATCTTTGATCCATTCATAATTTGTCCTGGTATAAGATGTGAGGTATGGATCCAATTTTGTTTTATTTTATTCTTTCTTGTTGACTACTCAGTTGTTCTAACCAATTCATTGAATAGGACTTTTCTCCCACCTGGTTTGATATGCCACCTTCATCATATGCTAAATCCCTGTAAACATTTGAGTTTATTTTGAGAGTTTCTGTCTCTTCTATGGGTGTTTCTCTTTGGTTTCTCTTTTATGGGTGTTCCTCTTTGTTTCTCTTCATGTACTAGTATCTTACTTTAATTATTGTCAGCCCCATGACCCATAACAACTTCTAGCAAGAGAGAAAAACCTGTGCTAATAAGGGTAATTTTTTGGCTTAAGGTACTGACATTTTTAGTCAAGGACATACAAGTACTGTGTAAGCAGTTTTGTGTCAAAGATTTTTCTGATAGAAGCTGACTTAGAGCAGTAGAAAGTAGAAAAGAGAATAATGATTGCTAATGCTGTGTGTCAACTTGGCTAGGCATGGTTTCCAGATGTCTGGTCAAACACCAGCCAAGATGTTGCTGTGAAAGTATTTTTCAGATGTGATTAACATTTATAGCCAGTAGACTTTGAGTGAAGCCGATGACCCTACATAATGCGACTGGGCCTCTTCTAATCAGTTGAAGGCCTTAAGAGCAAAGACAGGTTCTTGGAGAAGAAGGAATTCTACCTCAAGCCTGCAACATAGAAATCCAGCCTGAGTTTCCAGCCTGTCTGGCTTTCCCTGTGGGTTTTGGACTGAAGACTGCAATATCTACTCTTAACTGAATTTCTAGCCTGCTAGCTTGCCCTGTATATTTCAGACTTTCTGACCCCCACAATCAGATGAGCCAGTTTTGTAAACTAAATCTCTCTCTGTATATATCCTATTTATTCTGTTTTTCTGGAGAATTTTAACTGGTACACTGAGGGAACTAGGTAAAAACTGATCAGATTTTTTCAGGAAACCTAATATTTCCTACTATTACCATGCCCCTGTGTGTAGTTGATTAATGCACGTTAACAATGTGCCCCATGTGCTCAGAACACTGGTGGTTCTCCCCACTGTGATACCTTGTCCTATCCCACAGACATCTGTCTATTTTCTCTCTACCACTCTCACTGCGTTGCTTTATTTTTATGGGGGGGGGGGCTGTATGAGATGAGCAGAAAAATTCTTTAGTCAGTGAAGGGCCTGCAGGTCTTATTTAGGAGATAATTTATTCTGCTTTTCTTTTAGCTTCTTTTGAAGCCTGAGATTGTTACAGAATACATGAGCTCCTTGAAATCATTGAAAATTGGCCTTTTCTAAAAGAGTTTTTATCCAGGAATTGACATTATCACTCTACATTTTGAAAAAGTATTCTTTTTTTTAAATACAGAGGTTATTTAGCACTTTTCCAATCTTTAGAGCCCCCCCCAGTCCTTTACTACAAATACATGTATTTATTTGTAAACACACACACACACACACACACACACTTTTGATACAGTTTGACTATGAAAGGTACAATTGGGACCAGCCCAATGAAAAAGACACACAGGGTAAGGTCTGGATGGGTCCCGAACACAGAGCTTCCATGTCCTCTCCCTGCTTCCACCAAATTTTAAAAGACAAAGATTACATACAGTTTTGTTTTAACTGGACTTTTTAGTGGTTGGGTTGGTTTTTCTGTCACAACATTAAGCAATCCAAGAGTGTATCGTTTGAGAATTTCACACATGCGTAAGCATAAGATGAATAAGCCTGGTGTTTATGTAAGCACCACTGCTTTAAAACAAAGGCATCTGCTTGGAAGCAAGAGGCAGATAACTCATCCATGGTGGCAGTGTTTTGACTTCCCAACCACTTGTAGGTCTGGACCAATGAATACGACCATCGGGAACTTCCCTGCCTTGGGAAATACTGTGGCACATAAACTGTAGCATCATAAGCATAAAACAAGATTGGCGAAGCTGTAATGTGAGCCTCAGAGGGTATAACTGCTGAACGCAAGTGTTCTTAGGAAATACTGTTACTCGGAGAAGTGAAAAAGGAGTATCTGGCTATTTGATTGAGGCTGCGTTTTCTCACTGAACCATACATACAGACAAAAGGAAAATCATAAAAGAGTATGAGAAGATAAAAGATGAAGTTTTCTATTCACATAAGAAACAGTTTTGAAAATTTCACAGGACTTTGCAAACCTTCAGGAATTAAACACAGGTTTGGTTATCAAAACACTGCAGGGAGTTTAGAACTGTCACTATACATAAACCAAATTTAGCGCAGTGGCCTTCAGTTTGTTGAAAACCGTGAGGCTTTTGTCTAAAATGTTTTATGAATGAGGTCAGGGGGTGGGGGTGGTCAAGGCAGAAAACAGATCAAAGCAGAATTACTCTGAGTGAAAGGGGATCTGAGCCTTGGAAGGCAGGTTCTGGGCCATGCCACCTGCCCTGCCATTTCTAGGGAGGTGCTGTGGAATTTGGAACTCTTACTGCTATGCATAATGCAGTTGAACAACCACCCGTTCACTTTTCGTTTACGGTCTTAGGACAGCGCTCAAATTGGGTTCCAGTAGGTGGACAGAGCATCTTCAAAGATCCTTAGGAAAACACACACATCTCAACTTACTGGGTGAGAGACAAGGCAGCCTTTCTCCAGAGGAGATATGACTGCTCCAGGACCAGCATGTCTCTAGCTATAAAAGTAGTGGCAGTGAGACATACAATAGAGATCTGTGTCCCTAGCACAGTCCCTGGCACAGAGCCATCCACAGAATTTTGGCTGTTACTACACCTGCTCCTGAAAATGGCATGGGTCCTACTAGCTTGCTGTCACTGCTGCTATTAGTCTCTGTTGGTTGATGATCTGCTGCTGCTATTTTTTTCCTGCTCCTGAAGAGTAAAAAAATGGGGATCACAAGGAAAAAAAAAAACGAATGGCCATAGACCCCTTAGTTTAGTTTCTATTAATGTTCCAGAGTTGTAAACTTTGTGGCTGAGAAATAACAAAAATAAATAAATAAAAATAGTTCTCATGTATCCAGTTATAAGCATAGTGTCTAGCTATAAAGTAACTGCTAAACATTCAGCATCTCATTTTATTCTCCCAGCACCTCTGTGGGGTAGGTACTTTATTATTTCTGTTTTACCAATGACATTGATTAAATTGCCTACGGTCACAGAGCTGCCAAGTGAAAAAAAGTAGGACTAACTATTTCTGTTTCCATATGATTGTTTTGGGATTTCATCCAGAAAGAGACAAGAGGCATTGAGTAGTGGTCTTAAAAACCCAGCCTGAACCCCACACTGAGGTTCATACACTCAGAGAGATGCTGGCAACAGGCAGCTTTGTTAGATGAACAAAGGAGAAGCAACCTCAAGCAGGTGGAGCAGAAGGAGGGTTCTGGAGTCCTCGAGATGGCTTTCAGCAGAACAGGGTCACTTTCTTTGATGAGTGATCCTCTAGACTGGCTGTTGGCAGAAACAAAGCCTAAGAGGAGGCAGAGGTCATGGTGCTCCAGCCAGAAATCAAAGGATTGAAAATTCATGAAGAATGGGGGAGGAATGTTTGGTGGGCATTAATCACTTCAGCCAAGCAGATGGAAATCAACAGAAATCTTGATTGTCTATGTCAGTTACAAATACTCCTTTCTGTCTTTCAGTAGCTCCTTTTGCACCCACACAGCACAGAATCTCTTATTTTTACCTATTACCAGGTGGTGCCTTTGTGTCTTCCACCCATCACCCCCCATTTTACACTAGTCAGGTTTCTTCCCTATCAGGAAGTTGGGTTGTATTTTCTCTGTGTGTCTATTTTAAGCTTTTAGTTCTCACCCAAGTCATTTTTTTTCACCACCTTCCCCCCAGAATTGGATTAAGTCTCTAAGTTCCTCTTTTATTTATTTATTTATTTTTAAAGATTTTATTTATTTGTCAGAGAGAGAGAGAGACAGAGCACAAGCAGGGGGAGAGGCAGGCAGAGGCAGAGGGAGAAGCAGGCTCCCCGCTAAGCAAGGAGCCTGATGTGGGACTTGATCCCAGGACCCCGGGACCATGACCTGAGCTGAAGGCAGCCGCTTAACTGACTGAGCCACCCAGGCGTCCCAGTTCCTCTTCTTTTAAAAACTTATCTTGAAAGCCTTTTCCTAGCTGACTCCTATGCCTGACACCGTTGCTCACCTCCTGTCCTTCTTATGCCCCTTCAGGACAGGGGCACACCATATGCTTTCAACAGTAAAGATGGCATTGGCCTTGGTGAAGAATTAGTGTCTACAGATTATTGTTGATAATTTCTGTAAGATGTGCATAAAATAATATCTCAACTTTCAAGGTAGCTCACCAACTTTTTGGTTCAACTGGGAGAAAGACACATTTTTTGTCCTATGATACTAGCTTTAACATCCAAGGGAACCACCAGCAGACCTTTAAATAGTCAAACTGCTAATCACTTTCTAAACTCAGATTTGTTATATTTTCATCACATTTGGGCCAAACCTTCAACATCATTTTAGGATAATTTATTTGCATTACAAAACTTACCTGAGCATTACAAAACCCTGAATCAAGTTTCCTTTTCATTCACCTCTAAGTTCCCCAAATTATGAGCCAAAGTCCCACGGCCAGTAGTTTGCATTTACTGAACGTTGGGCTACTTAAATGAAGTTTTCTATTCACATGAGAAACAGTTTTGAAAACTTATGTATATTAAATGTATATTATGGATCAACATTATTGGGATGTTTATATGTGATTGACACTTACGTATGGAAATGGAAAATACACCTGAAATGTTTTCTCTTAAATGCTCCCCCCCTTTTTTTCTGTACTTTTTACCTGCTCATTTAGCAAATATTTATTGAGTACTTTATGAATTCTTACTGAGTACTTAATGGGTTTAAATGATTACCGTGCTAGGTGTTGCATATGTAAAGATGAAGAGACATGGTCCTTGTCCTTGACCAACTTCCAGTAGAGTCCATTGGAACTAGAGAGCAGAGGCTCTTGGCCAGTGGTCAGCTGATTAGAAAGACTTATTTGAGGTCCTATTAGGCAGTATTTTGCCATCAACCAAAAGTAGCACCAGCTGTGGAAGAGAAGAACCTTAACTTATTATATGATGTTGGGCTAAGTTCTTCAACCATGAGCTTTAGATTTCTCATCTCTCTCTCTCTTTTTTTAAAGATTTTATTTATTTGACAGAGAGACAGCGAGAGCAGGAACATAAGCAGGGGGAGTGGGAGAGGGAGAAGCAGGCTTCCTGCTGAGCAGGGAGCCCGATGCGATGCTTGATCCCAGAACGCTGGGATCATAACCCAAGCCGAAGGCAGACGCTTAATGACTGAGCCACCCAGGCACCCCTTCTCATCTCTTTTATCTATATTATTTATCATGGATTTATTAAATGAAAGCCATCATTATTTGAGAAGCTTCCTTCCTTCTTTTTCAGTGTATCTAAAAGATTTTGAAAACAACATACATGAAAAATAGTGGAGTGAATTCAACAATGACAACACTCTCCCCTCCTAGGGACATTGTTCATTCTCTAAAAAAATGCTCATTTGACCCTACAAAGCAATTTTAAATTTTATGTAGTGTTATGTTTCGATATACTTATTAAGAAAAATGGCAGAACCTACTCCCTCGACATATCAAAGTGCTGCAGAACCAGGTGTGGATTTCAGTGGCACCATTTGTAGACTCTTGGGCTCCAGAATTCTATCATCACATTTAAAGCAACATCTTGTGAGCATACCAGACTCTACCTTTCTTCCTTGAGTCTCATGTTACATAGAACCTCTCGTTCCCTAGAGAAAAAACAGCCTTCAGTGAGTCAGACATCAAATGGAGGCTCCTGGTGGCTAATCTCAAGGTTCTTCAGTGGTTACTTGTCAACTCTATAGTCAGTGAATAATTTAAAACAGACATCTTCATGAATTATTCAGTAAAACCAAACTTGTGATACAATGTGTGGGTGCCACAATTCCTAAAGGGAATTTGCTGCCTTTGATTATTGTACGTTTTCTTCCCCCAAATATCCAAATATTCAGTTACGAGATTATCTGCTGATCCAAATGACAGGTTTATTAATGTCTGCATTCAATTGTATTGACATTGTTGTTTTCAGTGTTCACATATCTTCCAGATACCTCACATGATGGGCAATTCATGAATTGAATTCCTGTTGAATTTACAACATTGTCCCAACTAGACCTGACATTTGAATTATTCTGATTACACATATGCATATTTAGGCAAAATTCTTGTTGCTTCACTTTCTTTGGAGACTATTAGTTGACTAATCTTTCAGCATCAGTATTTTTAGTGAAAACCCTCTGAAACAAAAACTTTGATAACCAAAATACTTTTGGAAATAATGACCAGGCAGTAAAATATTTATGCTACTGATTGAATAGCATTCTGTAATATTGTAGACTGATGAATTCACATGTATCATATTTAAAAAAAAAAAACAAAACCTTAGGCAGCTATTTCTAGCAGTCCTTCCCAGGTTTGGGTGTAAGCTCTTCAAACCAATTGGGCAGATTTTCCAGAAGGGTTTCCTATCTGCTTTACTCTTTCCCCCTTGACTTCTGTTGGACCAAATCATGAAGTCCCTCCTTATTCTGTTTGCTGTTGGCCAAAAAGTAAGTACTTTCCTGGAGAGGCATCCTCAAGTCGAGCTCATTCTCTCTCCTGTGTAAAAAAGATAAAACAAGCAAATAACAACAAAAAACTTTTGGTACCTAGGTCATTCCCAAGCATGCTGTTTTTGCTTCCTAAAGGAGTATACTGAAGAGGAAGGAATAATAAACTGCATTAACAAACTGTCATAAATGACTGTAAACTGAGTATCTTCAGACAACAAAAATTTCTTCTTTCACACTTCTGGAGGCTGGAAGTCTGAGGTCACGGTATCAGCAAAGCCACACTCCCTCTGAAGGCTCCAGCGGAGCTTCCTTCCTTGCCTCTTTTAGCTTCTCGGGGGTTCAGGTGTTCCCAGGCTGTGGCTGCATCTACTCCAGTCTCTGCCTCTGTCTTCACATGGTATTGCCTCCGTCTCCTTGTGTCGTCTCCTCTTTTCTGTGCCTCTTATAAGGACATTCGTCATTGGATTTAGGGCCCACCTGGATAATCCAGGACGATGATCTCATCTGGGGACCCTAACTGAATTAAATCTGCAGAGACCCTTTATCAAAATAAGATCCCATTCACAGGTTCTGGGGGGTTGGAATGGGGTCACCATTCAACCCGCTCTATAAACTAAGGTTTTATCACTACTCATTTCACTTTGGATGTATATAAACTATTGTGTAACAATCACTTACTTCCATCCCGTCAGTCACAGAACCTCTGAATTATCCTATCAGTCATATAACCTTTGAAATTCACTAAAACAAATTTATAGAATCAAGAAGTTGCCTTTCCTTTATAAGTTCAGTTCAATCTCAGTAATTTATCCTGGACATATTTGCACACACAATCTAAACATGGCAAAGGTACTTTTACCAACAGGCACATTTTGTTTCAGGCAGATAAATTGTTGGAATTGACAGCCACTTGCCCAAAAGCTTTGTTAAAACAAGTTGAGATTTGTATTTGCAATTCAGAGGTAGTCACCACTAGATGGCAGTCTTGCCTCATTAGAGAGCCCAATCTCTTGCCTAATGGTTTCTCCAGGAAGTGATCGCACTGAGACCACAATTTCATAAGGCAATGGTATTTGCTTGCCTTTAAAAACAACACAGTTAAAATATTAAAATACGTATGAATAAATTTATACTCTATAGAAAGAGAAATGAGACACTGAGTTAAAATTAAAATACAAAGAGAACAATTTCCAGGCATTTTGAGATGTGTTCAGATTTTTTTACTTTGGGCTAAAGTTGCAATTTTAAGTCCAGCTTGCCTTTCACATGTTCCCTGTTCTTTGGTGCAGTGATTCTCCACCGTGGTTGCACATTGGAATCCTCTGGAGAGCTTTAAAAGATACTGATGCCTGAGTGCCACTTGGGAGCTTCTGATTTGCCTGGGCACTGGGAGCAAAAGCTGAAAAGATACAGTGAGAGACAAAACAACAAGGTTCCTGGGAAGGCACAGGAAGCTGTAGGCTTGAGTAAACAAACAATAGCTTGATAGAGAAACGGGGATGCAGTATGAGGAAGTAAGAGGGGAAGAAGCCTGAGAAGGTAGAAGCTGATACAGGGAGAATTGCTGTATCTCTCTACTGGCAGAAGTTCAATAAACAGCTGTTGTTGAGTGGGACCATTTCGAGATTTGGAATTCACATTTCTGTTACTGCCCCAAGTATCCACCTACTAAGTCCTCATGACTCCAGGCAGCCTGTGGGACTGTTTCTTGCAGTCACAAGAGCAGGGAACAGGGAACCTTCCACCGGATAGAATGTGGACTCCCTGAGCGTTTCCTTGTTTTCTCTCATCTCATACCTGTGGGGACTCAGGACTTGAGCACAGTGGATTCAGCCAGTTCTACTCCTACTGCTTAAAGCCGCTTGGTGACTGACTCAAGGTCAATTCAGGCACCAATAAATCCAGAAGAAGATGACATTGGAGCAGTGGTTCGCAACTTGACCCTGCCTGACCCCAAATTCTGTTTCTATTAGACATTTCTTAAAAGAACTTGTGCATTTCTTTTAAACATAAATGTCTATAAGTATATGTCAAAGAGAGTACCATGAGAGGAACTTTATTGGAAGAGGAACACAGAACACTCAGCTTTCCTTAGTGCCCATCCCCGCCCCCCTTTTTTGAATTACAGTTGGCCCTTGAATAATACAGATTTGAACTGTGTGGGTCCACTTATACTCTTCCTTATGATTTTCTAATAATATTTTCTTTAGTGTGCTTTATTGTAAGAATATAGTATACATACATATAACACACAAAGTATGTGTTAATTGACTGTTTATGTTATGGGTAAAGCTTCCTGTTAACAGTAGGTTATTAGTAGTTGAGTTTTTAGGGAGTCAAAAGTTATATGTAGGTTTTTGACTGCGTGGGGGTTGGTGCCTCTAACCTCCATGCTGTTCAAGGGCCAGCTCTATAAAATTTTTGTGACTACCGGTTGTAGACATAATGAAAAGGAAGATGAATGCTGTTAGCCGAGGAGGGACAGTACCCTACTCTCTTAGGAATGGAGGGTGGGGTTTTATCTATTCTTTGTCTAGATTATATGCAAACTTTTTGGGGGCAAAGAGTAGAATAAGTCTATATCAGTCATTCTCAACTTTGATTACATGATGAAATCCCTTTTTGGAAATACTGATGCCTGGGTTCTACCTACACAGATTTTGATTAAATGGGTGCGGGTGTAACCTGGAAATCCAGGTTTTAAAAAAGCCTCTGAGGTAATATTAATGTACAGCCAAGACTGAGAATCCTTGGTCTACACACTCTTCCTAATCCACACAGTTATAGCCATAATATTTTATGTCCAACTACCAGCTCACAGTTGGAGTGTAAGTTACCTAAATAGAGGCATTTTTTTTTTACCTTATTTCCAAAATATCCTTTAGAAAAGACAAAATGCATTTAGAATGTACACATATATAGCATCACTTGGATTATTTACAAAGTAGTTTGTAGTTCATTTTTCCCTTCATTAATACTTCTTTGTAAAGTTAGAGGGAAGATAAAGAAATATTTATTGATTCACTGGGTGTTTATCAATCACCCAGTACATGCCCGGCTCTGTTTATCAGGGACTCATGTTGTGTTTTTTCACACCAGCCATGGACTAATCTTGTGCTCTGCCTTCTACAGATGGAAACTGCTGTATTCAGACAAGTTACACAATGTCCAAAACAAAGAATCAGCAAGACACCTGAACTTTGGTACCCCCTGTGCAGTGTACAAGATTCTTGATCAATGTGAGTTCACTGATTTGAGTTCTGTCTGAATAATACAAAACATTTCAAACAACAATAACTGCCTCCCACCCCCAGGCTTTGATGTTCAATGGAACTCAGAGAGTGGTTTGGAAAGATGTTCTTAGTTTGTTGCAGGTGTTTGTCATCAAAATGGAATCACATTTCCAAGTTTTTGTTTTGAAAGCTGGCATTCAAAAATATTTCAGAGATGTTTTATGGCGTAGTTCATTGCTTCAAGTTACTGAAATGGATTTCATTTCTATAAATGTCTTATCTTATAAAGTGATTAGTTGCAAAGTGTTTGTAGAATGGCCAAGCTTGTTAAGTTGTTAAAAAAGGAAACACCAAGCTAAAAACTTGGTTAACTTAGGTAACTAAGTTAGTTAAAGTTAACTCACAAGGCATTGCATTAACAATGCTACGTCAGTGTTTAACCTGTATAGCATTAGGCCGGTGTTTAACAACAATAATAAAAAATCTTTGTATGAGTACTCTTGTAGTCTTCCATGGGTTGTATATCATTGAAATCCTTGTCTAAGTGGTTAAGTTAGTGGTTTTAGTCTGGGCTGGTTCCAAACCCTCTTTTGTATTTCGCTCTGGAGATGTTATCCACTAGCCCTAAGCAGAATCTTACCTGTTTTGGTTCACATTTATTTAGGGTGAGTTTGCAGACTTGCTGGTCCAGAGGTTGAAACAAATATATGTGGATTTTCTGTTGCTTGAAGACTGTCTCCAGTTATTCATGTAATCCATATGTTGACTCTTTTGTGCCAAACTTTAAGTAGGACTTGGCACCTCTTAGTGGCAAGAAAGAATTTACTCTAGAAAAATCTACTTAGCCCTACCCCAGTGCATCAGTGAACAATGTAGATTTTCCTGATGCATTTATAGAGGAGAAGGATGATTTTACACCTCAGGGAAATGGCATAAAATTTCTTCAATGTCCCTTCTTTGTGTCCCTTCTTCTGTGTTCCTCAGACCTCTGCCAAATGTCTTCTTTTCCCTTTCCTTGCTGGTGCTACTCTTCCCAGTTTTTCCTTGGGCATCCATACCTCTCCCTTCTGTGTGGAGAGCAATTTAGTATCAACATGTCACAGCCAACCTTGCATACTCAAATTCTGGTAAAGCAGGAGGGCAGTAAACATTAAAAAAAAAAAAAGGAGTTTCCTATCACTGGGGTTATCAGATTTAGCAAATAAAAATACTGTCAGTGTTGCATGGGGCATACTTAAACAAAAACACTTACTCGATGTTTGTCTGAACTTCAAATTTAACTGGACGTTTTGTGTTTTCCTGGCAACCCTAACTCTTGTCTTTGGAAATCTTTCTGATCTCCTACCATCCAGTATTCTTCTGGAGTGAAAAACTGATGATTATCATAAAAATTTGCCCTGAGCTAAGGTTTTGCTTTTTAACAGTTTCATGTCTAGTACACGAGTCACAGTTTTGTATCTTTTTTTGCCCTTCCTCAAACTCTGGTGAAAATTGTCAATGTCTAGCCTGACCTGGCTCTTTTGAGAAATGCTACAAGCATTGTCCTGAACACAGACTGAGGCTCCTCTCTGCGAAGCTGCCCACACCAGTGGTCCTCATCTTCCCCCTCTGCTCGACGGCATCCTTCCGACTTCAGCGTATGTCTGAATACCTCTAACGATAAGCTATTAATTGTAAAATTCAGTTAGAAAACCCTGGGTTTTTATCTATATACATTCAAGATCTGGATATTAGGTATCAATTTTGAATTCACTTTTTCAGTTTCGCATTGGATATTTGGTAGAATGTAGAAAAATTTTAAACATATGTCATGGGGCCGCATCTACTCCTGGAATTGCCTGTGGAAATGGAAATTGTAATCATTAGACATGGCTACTTATTTTTCAGACTTGGGTTCAAACATTTGGCAGAGCAGGAAGAGAAAGCTTGAGTGTAAGTGTTTCATAAGCTTTTCTTGTGAAAGAGGGCTTTTGGGGTGGATCTCATTAACTGATACTCTGTGAAATTCTTATGAGGGATTAATATAAACATATTGAGAATTAATAAGTTAAATTATGTTATCAATTACTGTGTAAGCTGTTGATTAAGAGGCACAGAAATTACAGTGTAGGCATGCTCTGAATTTCTGGGATCCTACTGACTGGGTTTTAGAAGCAAAGAAACTTCTATTGATCGATTAGAAAGTCAGTTTTGGCTTAAGGAGGTGGATATTTGGCCCATGTGTAAAATCCAACAACCAGCAGATATTTAGAGTCTCACCATAATGAATTAATAAATTGTCTTTCACAGATCAGCACAAGGAATCCTTTTGTCTCTATGCTGATAGGCTGTGATTAATCACCAAAGAAAATCAAAACGTGCTTTCCTAGCCAAATGGCGGAACTGTAATATTGACTCTGGGGTAAAGGGCTGGTGGGCTGTTTCCCACGAGGTTGATAGGATGGCATTATTGTCTCAGTAGATGTAATGTTTGGTCTGGCCTTCTGTCTTGTAGGCTCTTAAACTGGATTTTGGCAGAACACTGAGAGCAGATCCATCTCTCATGAGCAGACTTGCTAAATAAGCTCATGAGGCCAAGGAATGAAATCAGAATATGTCTGGTCTGCCTCTGCAGCTGTGTCCCCAGACCTCTCCTCCATTGTACCTTCTGCTCCAGTAATAGGAGTTTTCTTTTTGTTCCTGAATGTTCCATCATGCTCTTTATTCCCTATCAATATACTTGTATGTTGTTCCTCTTCCGAGGATGTTGATCTGTGTTTTCAACACCACTCATTGAACCCCCATCTTTTTCTCTCTCAAACACACACACACACAAGCTCAGGGAAACCTTTATGGATGCAGTACCTGCACTCCTCCTCCTGGCCGCACATTATGTTAGGTCTCCGGGCTCCATAACTTTGCTCGTGCATGCCATTTTTCATTCTTATAGTTATTTATTCGGTGTTTCCGTCCCCTGCCATGTTGTAACCTCTGTGAGGCAGACACAATCTAACACTGCATAACTGCATTTTGGCCACGGAGTTAATTGTAATACCTTTGCTCTATTCTCTTTGACAGGTTTGGGAACTCAGAGCTCAGTTCCGTGAGATGAATATGCTAGCCATCGTGAGCACCACTCTTGATGATCCAATTCAAGGGGCATTAACATTTAGTTCTTACTGTTCAGATGTGCTCACTCAATGATTTCTGCCCGTGTCCAAGCAGAGATAGGAATTAGCACATGGCATCAGAACTTACGTTCGTGATTATCTGCCTAAGCCACAGACTCTGGGGGCAGTGAATGCATCTAACGCTGGTGGTCCTTGTCTTGGGCTGGCTCAGGTCTGGGCAGCTTGACACATGCTAGCTGAAGTGATTTGGGCATTATGCCATAAATCAACTCATCATCTGATTAAATTATTAAGAAAAAATTCTTAGGGGAGGAGGAAGGGGCGCCTCGGTGGCTCAGTTGGTTGAGCATCTGACACTTGATTTCAGCTCAGGTCATGATCTCAGGGTCATGAGACTGAGCCCCATGTCGGGGGCTTAAGATTCTCTCTCTTCCTCTCCCTCTGCCCCTCCATCCCCCTCTCACACTCTTGCTCTCTCTCCCTCTCAAAAAAAGAAAAAAAAATAAATTCTTAGGGGACTTTTAAAGTGACTTCCCTTTAATGGCTTCATTTTTTAAAGTGACTTTTCTTTAATGCCTCTTCTTTTCAGGATGAGGAACCTTTCTTTTTTCTTTCTTTTTTTGGAAACAAAGTTAATATCAGAAGGTTTTGTTTTGGGGCGCCTGGGTGGCTCAGTCGTTGGGCGTCTGCCTTCGGCTCAGGTCATGATCCCAGGGTCCTGGGATCAAGCCCTGCATCAGGCTCCTTGCTTGGCGGGAAGCCTGCTTCTCCCTCTCCCGCTCCCCCTGCTGTGTTTCCTCTCTCTATCAAATAAATAAATCTTTTTTTTTTTTTAAAAAAGAAGGTTTTGTTTTGGTGAGGATGGAATCAGAGAGTTAGCTGATTTGGTAGATTTTATTATGGCCTTACTGGGACCTGGAGAGAGAGCTGGACTGGGGCTCAAAAAAACCAGACTCATTTTGCCACTGATGGCCTGGTCTTGCATGGGTCAGTTTCCTCATTGACATGCTTTCTGTGGCTCATCCTCATGTGAAATTTTTTGTTTAGTGTAGTGGAAAGAACATGTGATATAAAAGGGCCCAGGCCTTTTAAAATCCTAACTCCACTGTTAATGCATGCATGACCATAGACAAGTGACTTAAACATTCTGAGCCTCAGTTTCCACTTCCGTAAAATGGGATAGCATTGGCAATCAGATAGTAGTTGTTGTGAGGCTTAAATGAGATGATTAATGCAAGTCTTTAGTGTAGTTCCTGGGCACATGAGAAGCACTCATTAAATTGTTACTCAGACTTATAAAATGGGATCAGTAATGCCTATTACTGGGGTTGTGAGGATCAGGTAAAAAAACATATGGAGGTATCAGGCTTTATGTCTGGCCACACACCTGTTCAATAAGGGAAAATTCTCTTCCTTTCTCTTTCCATTTCCAGTTCAGAGAATGATATAACTTCCTGAAAACCAGAACAGGTCTCCTTCTCCTGATAGTTCCAAGCACACAACACATTTTCTTCTTTTTAAAATTATTTCTTTTCCTTGAATCTGAACTGGTAAGTGATCATTATTGCACTGATGTTATAATGACCAGCTTGTAACCTATACCCTATGATTTCACCCCATTTCTTCATCCTTTCCACTCCTATATATTCCCTGTAGTGATCTTGGTCTTGAGTGATTCTGACATATTTTATTTGTGGGTCACATCTATGTTATTTAGATCTGGGCAACCCCAAGGACAAAGTTGGCTGCTCTGATTTTTGCCTGTATCTTCTGTCATCTGATCATATAGGTGCTCCTCAATTTTTAAACATGCTACACTTTGAAAGTTCTTTTTGATTGCTTTGATAAAAGATGACACTGCCAGTTCATCTGGTTGTTAATTCAGTTGTTTTAAGCAGAGCAAATTTGAATTTTGGGCCCTCTAATGAAATTCCAGATAAAATCCCTTCTTATATTTCATGAATAGGAAAATTAAGAGCTTTATAGAAAAAAAAAGCTGCCTTAATTTCATGGGCCTTTTTATAAAGGACTAGCACCAATATTATTTACATCTATATTTATGACAGCGAAGATGTTGCTTGCAAGTTTCTTTTACTTATTCCAGTATATATACTTTGATTGAATGTTCCTTCTTCTAATCAGTTTTGGTCAATATATTCTGTTGCCAAAAGCCATTGCTAGTCTTATAGTTTATTTTCCAAGAGAGGCTTTGATTTTCCCTTTTTATAGAATTTACTTGAGTTTTTTTTTTTTAAGATTTTATTTATTTATTTGAGAGAGAGAGAGAGAGAGAGAGCACAAGCAGGGGGAGGGGCAAAGGGAGAGGGAGAAGCAGACTCCCCACTGAGCATGGAAGCCCGATGTGGGACTCGATCCCAGGACCCTGGGATCATGACCTGAGCCGAAGGCAGACACTTAACCAACTGAGTCATCCAGGTGCTCCTTGAGTTTTTTATTTTCTAAAGGAAAATTGTAAGAGCCATTCCTTCCCTTCTTTAATTTTTCTCCCTAAAAAGGTTTAGGGTCATGACACTGGCTCCCAGGAATTCCATTAGGATTGACTGTGGTCTCATATGGAGTCATTTCTTGGTTCTGTCACTGTCCTCCCTTTACTGAGGGCAGCTTCATCTTGCAAATAGAAACTTTGTCTTCTTGTAACAGGATCATAGTTGATGGCTCTTGGAGCAGTTAATTCTCTTCTTTGCTTATGTAAGTCTGTATCCATGCTTGCTCATCTGTAAAGTTCAGTGCTTCTCAATTGCCTCATGACAATCTTTTTTTTTTTTTAGTTTGGATGTGGTTCATTTTATTTAGTTATATATTAAATGTTTTTAAATTCAAGTATAATTAACATACAGTTACATTAGTTTCAGGTGTATAATATAATGATTCAACAATTCTGTACATTACTCAGTATTCATCACAATGAGTGTTCTCTTAATCTCCTTCACTTATTTCACCCATCCCCTCACCCATTTCCCCTCTGGCAACCACCACTGTGTTCTCTATGTTTAAGAGTCTTTTTTTTTTTTTTTTTTTTTTGTCTTTTTGCATTTTTGTTCATTTGTTTTGTTTCTTGAATTCCATATATGAGTGAAATCATGTAGTTTTGTTTTTCTCTGACTGACTTATTTCACTTAGCATTATGGCTAAGCATTAGCAGAATGGCTCTTACAATTTTCCTTTAGAAAATAAAAAACTCAAGGAGCACCTGGATGACTCAGTTGGTTAAGTGTCTGCCTTCGGCTCAGGTCATGATCCCAGGGTCCTGGGATCGAGTCCCACATCGAGCTTCCATGCTCAGTGCGGAGTCTGCTTCTCCCTCTCCCTTTGCCCCTCCCCCTGCTTGTGCTCTCTCTCTCTCTCTCTCTCTCTCTCTCAAATAAATAAATAAAATCTTAAAAAAAAAACTCAACTATCTGGATCCATCCCTGTTGTTGCAAATGGCAAGATTTCATTCTTTTTCATGGCTGAATATTCCAGTGTGTATGTGTGTGTATCTTCTTTATGCATTGGTCTGTTGATGGACACTTGGGTGGCTTCCATAATTTGGCTATTGTAAATAATGCTGCAACAAACAAAGGGTTTCATATATCTTTTTGAATTAGTGTTTTCATATTCTTTGGGTAAATACCCAGTAGTGGAATTACTGAATCATATGGTAATTCTATTTTTAATTTTTTGAGGAACCTCCATAGTGTTTTTCACAGTGGCTGTCCCATCTTGCATTCCTACCAACAGTGCATGAGAGTTCCTTTTTCTCTACATCCTTGCCAATGCTTGTTATTTCTTGTGTTTTTCATTTTAGCCGTTCTGACAGCTGTGAGGTGATATCTCATTGTGGTTTTGATTTGCATTTCCCTGGTGATTAGTGATGTTGAGCATCTTTTCATGTGTCTGTTGACCATCATATATCTTCTTTGGAAAAATATCTATTCAGATCCTCTGCCTGTTTCTTAATTGGATTATCTGGGGGGTTTTTTTGGTGTTGAGTTGTATAAATTCTTTATATATTTTGAATATTAACCTCTTATTGGACATAGGATTTACAAATATCTTGTCCCATTCAGTAGGTTGCCTTTCTGTTTTGTTGATGGTTTCCTTGACTGTGCAAAAGCTTTTTAATTTTGTGTAGTCCTAATAATTTTGCTTTTGTTTCCCTTACCAGAGGACAATACCATATGATTTCACTCATATGTGAATTTAAGAAACAAAACAAATGAACAAAGAATAACAGAGACAAAAAATAAACTCTTAAATACAGAGAACAAATTGGTGGTTGCCAAAGGGGAGGTGGGTGGGGTGGTGGATGAAATAGATAAAGGGGATTAATAGTATACTTACCTTGATGAGCTCTGAGAAATGTATGGAATTGGTGAATTATATTGTACACCTGAAACTAATATAACACCATATGTTAATTGTACTTAAATAAAAAAATTAAATTTGATCATTCTAACAACTTGTGAAATTGAGATATAAAATATTATACCCATTTCACAGGTGAGAAGTCTGAAATGTTGGAGCCATGATTTGTCCAAGTGATGGATCAAGAAACAGAGCTCAGATCTCCTGGCTCTAATCTAGTGTCAATTCAGTCATTTATATAACAGACATTTAATGAGCATTTCATCACTGACCAAGGACTGGGAACGAAAGAGAGAGTAAAGTCCTTGATCAGGAGGAGTTCATCATGTAGAGGCAGAAAGTCATGAAAAGCATATAAGGCTGCAAAGAAAGTGTGACGAAGAAGTATAAACAAATGTATTATATGCTAGAGGAATTTATAAAGGCTTCCTGGATGAAATAAGGCATGAATATGCATTGCCAAATGGAACTGTGAACAGGCATTTCAAACAGAGGGACTAAAACATGCAAAGGAGAAAGGGACGTGATATACATATGGGAGATGGCCATGAATTTTGGGTCAGTAATTTAGGCTGGGCTCAGGAGGGTGGTTCTTTTGGTCTCCTTTGTGTTTCTTTCATGTCTAGGAAATGGCTGGCTGTTGGCTGGGACAATTGGGATGCTTTGACTTGTTCTACAAGCCTCTTATTACATCCAGCAGGCTAGCCTGGGCATGTACTCCTGGTGATGACAGAGGTGTGAGAATATAAGCAGAAACACGCACTTTTTCTATCTTCTTGTTGTATAATATTGCCAATATCTCATTGCCCCCGGAAGTTACATGGCTGAAGCAAGAGTCAGAGTGTGGATATACTCAAGGTTACGTGAAAAATGCAATGGATATAGGGAGAGGTGAAAAATTGGGGACACATTTGCAATCTATTGGGGGTAAATGCTAGAAGCAAAACTGCTGTGTTAAAGACCCTGCATAATTTTAAAGTTTGGTTGTCTTCCTGAAAAGTACCAATTTACATTATTATCAAGGTTGTCTGTATGAACGTGTCCATTATGCTATACTATTACCAGCACATGAAAAAAAAAAGGGATTTTATGTATTGACCAACTATTAATTTTGCTTAATTTATAGAGAGGTTGGACTTTTGAAAAATGATAGTGGCTTTATTGAGATATAATTCACACACATACAATTCACTCATTTAAAGTGTAAAATTCATTGGCTTTTAGTATACTCACAAAGTTGTGCAGCTATCAACACAATTTTAGAACATTTTTTATTCCCTAAGAAAAAAACCCCTAAAATTCATTAGCAGTCACTCTCCATTTATCCCTATGGACACTTAAAAATTGTAAAAATTCAGAAGTTTTCTTGCTATGAATTCTTTATAAATTAAGCATATTAAACCTTTTCTATCACATATATTACAATTATTACCTGTTTTTAGAACTTATTAATTTCTCCTTTTATGATATGTACAAGTTTTAATTTTTATTTAAGTATCCATATTTTCCTTTTGAATAGGTGTAATTTGATGTGGATTAGTGAAAATACAAGGTAATGCATTTATGGATAACTTTTCTGAACTTTATGTATACATTGAATGAACTGGATTTGTTGCTTTTAACTAGGAGGGGAACGATTGTTCCATGAAGATATAAATCTGTATTAGGGTTCTCCAGAGAAACAGAGCCAATAGTATATATGTCTGTGTGTGTGTATGTATTATATATTTATATTTATATATGTAAAAGAAGGTATTGGCTCACACAGTTAGAGAGGCTGAGAAGTCCATGATCTGCCATCTCGAGCTGGAGATCCAGGGAAGCTGGTTGTACAGTTCAAAGCCCTGAGAAGCAGAGAGCCAGTGGTTTAGATTCCAGTCTGGGCCTGAAGGTCTGAGAACCAGGATTACCGAGGGAAGAAAAAGATCTATATCCTAGCTCAAGAAGTAAGAAAAAGAGATACTTCAACCTTCCTCTGCCCTTTATTTTTGTTCAGGTCTTCAACAGGTTGGATGATACCCACCCATATTAGGGAGGGTCATCTGCTTCACTCACTTCCCCAATTCAAATGTAATCTTTTCTGGAAATGTCCTCAGAGATACATAATACTGAAATAATGATTATTTTTATTTATTTTTTTAAAAAAGATTTTATTTATTTATTTATTTGACAGAGAGAGAGAGAGAGAGAGAGTGAGAGAGAGAAAAAACACGAATGGGGGAGGGGCAGAGGGAGAAGCAGGCTTCCCACTGAGCAGGGAGCCTGATGTGGGGCTCGATCCCAGGACCCTGAGAACACGACCTGAGCCAAAGGCAGGTGCTTAACTGACTGAGCCACCCAGGTGCCCCTGAAATAATGTTTAATGAGTTTTTTAGGTATCCCTTGATCTAACAAAGTTGACACATAAAATAATCATCACAAGGTCTGTTTCTTTGGCCTAAATGCCTATTAATGTTGAGCATCAAACACAAGTATTTTGGACACAAGATATTTTGAAAATATTTTTAACATTTTCCCAAATGTTACATATAAATTACGTATAATGTACATACTTTGATTATTAGGTGCAGTTCTGTTCTTTATGTGTCAAATGAAATTCTTGAAATAAAAACAACCAAAGGAGAAAGTCACTCTCAACTGAGAACACATTGCAATGATTAGGACTATTCAATTTTGAAAAATCAGAAGGCAGAATGAATGGCTAAGAGGTGATAAAGCAGGCTGTTTGAGCAGCCTTTGCATTTTGAATGAAGTAGTTTTTGTATTGACTCTTGGGTGGTCTTAATGGAACTGTACAGTAAAAGATCAACTTTGCAGGTTGTCCATACCCTTTACATTCCAAAGAAAGATAGACCTTTGCCTTGCTCCTGGAACGCAACCTCTAAGCCCTTGGAATACCCTGCTTGATAAGAGTGTCTTTGATCACGTGGTGTCAACATCAGCATGACCTCTGGAGGGACTGGAGACTGAAGGTCAGTCCTATGGGCAGTTAGCCTGGACACCAAAGCTCAGGTGACCTTCCCTGGTTCGCTACACTCTCTGCATGTTGTCACACATTGTTATGGGGGAGAATTAGGATGTCCACATGAATCCACTGTGAGAGGAGAAGAACTGGGAGTTTATACTTGGTTTCTCCAGGAGTTTGCTCTATGCACCTTTTTCCATTGCTGGTTTTAATCTGAATCCTCTTGATATATAATAAACTATAACTGAGTGTAACAGTTTTTCTGAGTTCTGTGAGTCCTTTCATTAAATCATTGAGGACCTTGGAACACTGGAACATGCTTGGAAAACTCTAGCATGGCTTCATGGGTGGTCACACGTCCCATTGAAATGACGAAGATGATGTTAGAGATTGGTGAATAGGTTGCAAGTCTCTAAAGTTAAAAGTATATAAATGTATAAGCTGCATTCTAATCTTCAGGGAGTTCCCAGAATTGATAGGGAATTTACCTGTGGGTAGAGGAGTCATGCAATGGGAGGCTGCATTAAATTAGATGTTGTAAGGTGCTTCTTTAATAATTTGCTGACCTGTTCCTGGGTGAACATATCTTTACTTTTACTGAAAAGTAAAATAGTAAAAGCCACCTTTAGTAGAAGTTATTTAGGAACCAGAGAGAAAGGACCACGCTTTTGGGAAACTCTGAATAGCTATAAGCATGATGAGAAAGCTCCTGCTGTCTCAGTGAAAAGCCTTGACTGCAGCTAGGTGTAACCTGCCTGGAGGCCCTAGTGATGGAGGAGTGATGTCGCTGCTCAGAGATATTACAGTCATAGCTCAGGAACAGTATCAGAGGTGGGTCAAGAGCCAGAGAAGCAGAGACAGGTAAAGAGGACCAGCAGGGGATGAAGATGTAAAAAAAACATCCACAGAAGAGCTGTAATTGTGACCTAGAGGAATTCCTGAGTCTCCCAGGACTCTTCCAGGGGGTTGGGACTGGAGGGATTTGAACAACTTCTTTGCTGCCTAGACATTGAGCATGACCACTTTAGTGAGTAGAACCTTAGTTCACTAAATATTACTGTGATCTCTTTGAAGCTCAAGGTTCAAAGGAAGTTTGAAGTGTGTCTAGTTCAGTCTCCCACAGTTACCCAAGCAGAACCCAGTGAAGTCTGAGTTGCCACATCAGTACTTGGTCCAGAGCTATGGTGCTTATGAGGAGAATCTAGTCCCTATGGGAGACAGGGGGCTCTTCCTGCTATGGGAGTTTTAAGTTAGAGGGCTTTTGTTTGTTTCTGGGGGCACACATGCTTTGTTGGCGGAGGGTGTTACATGTTGCATGTCTAATAGAAAGTAATGTACCAACTAAAGAAGAAATTCTCAGCCAAAGGCAGCATTAACTTCAGGAATAGATGCATTTTTTTAAATTATAAAGAAAATATTTATAATAAGCTTCTCTTGCATACTCAAAGGAGGCCAGGAGCTAAGTCTCAGATGGGTGTTTGGAGTAAAATTCCTCCACCTTATAAAAAAATAGACACCTTGGAATTGTCCGTTGATGCTTGAGGTATTGGGAAATGGAAGAAGAGGGATGATGGGGGAAAGTCTAAGAGGAAGTGTTTGAGAAACAGGCAGGAGCCTGTGACCCAAGGAGACACAGGACCCATGAGAAATACTTGTGCAGTGGCTAAGAATTGTCAGGAATAGGGTGTCTGATCATTCAATTTGAAGTTCTTATTTTACTTCCTGGTATGTTGTGTCCCTTATCAAAGTATAATTTTCAAAAAGCTAAAATCCTTATCCCATTAACAAAAGTTTTATTTCATTCACAGCTTAAATTCACCTGTTTAAAGGATAATTTGAAGAATACACACACACACACACACACACACACTTAGGTAATTGGGAATGCTGAAATAGATGCAAAATTGAGTAATATCCTGTGGGCAATAAAGTGTAATGTTTGAGAACATCATTTTTATAGGGTGGAAGTCAATTGTATTTCTCCTGGATAAAATTCATTGATGTCATTCTCAGTTTCTAGAGCTTACTCCTACAGGGTTGTAAGATTGCTAGTCAGTGGAAGACAGTCAAGGTGCACGCCCCCTTGAGGTTCTGGTTTCCCTTTCAGGGAAAGGGCACCCAGGAATTACTTTTGCAATTACTGCATCCTTTTCTGAGTCTTTGATAATTGGTCCTGACAGCCTCCAGAAACCCTCAGCTGTCCATAAAACTCTGTTATAGCAGCCACATTTTAATGGTGCTTTGTGAAAACGGAAGTGGAATGAGTGTGGACAAATGTCGGGAAAAGCGGGACCAAAGAAAACAGCACATGAAGAATGCCAGATTATAAACGGATGCCAGGACCCAAGCGGAGTGTGGGTTTAGAGCAGAAATCCTCAGGCATCTCAAGGAACAATCTGGCCTTTGTGGCATTTGGGATGGGGGATTTAAACAATTTTATGTGGATAGTAAAGTAAAGGATGATCTCAGAAGGCTGACAGGCTTTTGGACATTTGGGTTGATAGATTCTTTGAATAGTAGAATTTGTGAGAGAGGAAAGACTTTAAGTGAATTCTGATGTTTTTCTCCCCATTAATGCCTATTTATAGGATTTCAAGAAAGATAACACATGATAATTAAAAATGTTTTTATAGATAATATGTATCAGTAAAAGTAAATCAATAAAATCAATAGAAATCAATAGAAATGTTAAAAAATTGATAATGTATTTATTGAGAAGTCTCATTCACACTCTGGTTCCTGTATATCCTATTACGGTAACTTTTTATTACATTTTTACATATCCTCCTATTGTTTTTATGGAGACATGTAGATTATTTTTCTGTTTAACAATAAGTTAGCATCCTTTATGCTGTTTTGCATCTTCCCTTTATTTAACATATCTTGAAAATGGTGATACCTACAGGTCTTCCTCATTCTTTTTGACTGTTGCACAGTATATCATTGTGCAAATGTACTATAACTTATTTTATTTTAAAACTGGACACGGATTGTTTTCAGCCTTTTTACATTAAGTATGATGCTACAGTAAGTAACCTTGAACCACAACATTTCCCATGAGTGCAGGTGTAATTGTAGGATAAATTTCCAGAAGTGGGATTGCTGGGACAGAGGCTGGGTGTACTATAGTTGGTTGCATTTTGATAATTACCCTCTTATAGGGGTTGTGCAAATTTGTACTTTCTTCAGTAATAATGAGAAGAGGGTATGATTCCCCTGAGCCTTGCTGTGCTGGATAGTTTCTCCTGATCCATACTTCAGCATTCTCCATACTGATCTAGGACCTGGGATGCTGATTTCAGTGTTCAGCATTAAGAGACTACCTTGTGCTATGGCTTCTTGAGAGGAAGACAAGGAGGCTGGAGAGAGAGGAGAGAGAGAGATCATGGCACTTGTTTTCGTTCCCTTTCATAACAGTTTTCAGTGGGTTGACTGACTACCTTTACCAAAGACCTCAGCTCTGTCTCCTACTTTTGTTGTCTCTCTTGGTTCTGGTAATTGCTAACTGCCTAGCTCCTTCAGGCCTAAGGGTGGTAGTAACTTTCAGCTTTTGTTAATTTCTGTGCCTATTGGGTTCCCTTAACCTGCAACTTTGTAAGTTTTCTTTCTGTAAATAGTCAACCCATTTAAGTGTGCCCTCTCTTTCTTTAAATGACCTTGACTGGAACACCTGCCAACAGAGTATGTGGCTAAAATTTAATTGACAAGCTGATATGTGAGACTGTATTTCAGTGAAGTTTAACTTGTTTTTATTGTACTTTGAGAAGCTGAACATCTTTTCATATGTTTAGGTGCCACTTGTAATTTTTTAATTCTATGAACTGCTCATTTCCTTTGTCCATTTTATTTACTTATGTATTCATTTATGCCTGTAAATTCACTTATGTATTATTCTGGAACATTTTTCTTTTACTTCCTCATATATATTCCTTTTTGATTCATTTGGAGTTTTTTTCTGGTTATGATGTGAGGTCTGAATTTGACTTTATATTTTCAATTCTCCTGGAGAAGTGGTAACACATGGATGAAAAAGACCATCTTTCAAAGAGTTCTTAGACTTGACTCCAAAGCATGATGTATAAAAGGAAAAGTTGATAAATTGGATTTCATCAAAATTAAACATTTTTGCTTTGTGAAAACCCTTGTGAAAAGGATGCAAAGAGAAACTATAGACTGGGAGAAAATATTTGGGAACCACATTCCAACAAAAGCTTATATCTAGAATATATAAAAAATTCTCAAAACTCAAGTAAATTCAGGAAAAAAAAATCCAAGTGGAAAATGGCAAAAGACATGAACAGATATTTTAGTGAAGAAGACATACAGATAGCAAGTAGGCACATGAAAAGGTATTCAACATTATCCATCAGGAAATGAAAATTATTATTATTTTTATTATTATTATTATTTTTAGAGAGAGAGGTGGGGGAGGAGGGACAGAAGGAGAATGTTAAGCAGGCTCCATGCTGAGGAGCTTGATGTGGGGTTCAATCTCACAACCCTGAGATCATGACCTGAGCCGAAATCAAGAGTTGGAGGTTCAACCGACTGAGCCACCCAGGCGCCCAAAGAAATGCAAATTAAAACCATGATGAGATACCATTACATAGTGATCAGAATGGATAAAACATAGTGAAACAGCAAATGCTGGAAAGGATACAGAGAAACTGAACTACTCATATGTTGCTGGTGGGAATGTAAAATTATACAGCCACATTGGAGAAGCTTGGCAGTTTCTTACAAAAAACTGCAATTACCATATGACCTAGCAATTATACTTCTGGACATTATTGCAGGGAGATGAAACCTTATATTCATATGAACACCTATACACAATGTTCATAACAGCTTTATTTGTAATAATCTAAAACCAGAATCATCTTTCTGCCCTTTAAAAGGTGAATGGTTCAACAAACTGTGGTACATACATATCCCGGAATACTACTCAGCAATAAAAAGGAACAGACTATTGATACACATAAGAACTTGGACAAATCTCCAAGAGATTATACTGAATGAAAAAAAAAAAAAAGCCAGTCCTAAAAAACATTACATACTGTATGACTCATATAATATTGTGAAGTGACAAAATTTTAGAAATGGGGAACAGCCTAGTGGTTGCTGAGGGCTGGGGCTATGAGCTAGGGGTGGAGGTGAAGGAGGTGAGTGTGGTTACGTAAAGACAACATGAGAGATCCTTGTGATATCATAACGGTTCAGTGTATCAACTGTGGTAGCAGACAAGCTTACATAGGTGATAAAATCATACAGAACTACACACACACACCCACACGAGTACAAGTAAAACTGGGGAAATCTGAATAAGATAGATTGTGTCAATGTCAATGATGTTTTACTATAATTTTGCAGAATATTGTCATTGAGAGAAAGCTGGCAAAGCATACAAAGGATCTCTCTATTATTTTTTATAACTACATGTGACTTTATAATTATCTCAATAAAAATTTCAATTAAAAAAAGCTTATCTTTATTCTCATAGGTTTGAGATTCTGACTTTTCCATGTACTAAATTTCCTGTGTATTTATTTATGCTTATTCCTAGATATTCTATTTTATTCTAATTGGTCTCATGTCTAGACAACATGAAGATTTTGAACTTGCTGATTTATAAATAGAAATTTTGAAGTTTCACGTACTATATCACCACCTATGGTAAATTATTTCCAAAAATGGCTCCAACAGTCTGTCTTACATGCCCTTTTTCTACTCCTCCCATCAAGAGATGGAGTGTGTTTCCTCTTCTCTCTGCTTTGGGGCCAGCCTTATGGCTAGCATTGGCCAATAGAAAGGCAGAAATCATAATGTGTGATTTCTGGTTCAGGGACTTAGGAGGCCTTGCAGCCTGCATTTTTGCTGTCTTAGAAACAAGTCACATGTGGGGCACCTGGGTGGCTCAGTCGGGTCAGTGTCTGCCTTCGGCTCAGGTCATGATCTCAGGGTCCTGGGATCGAGTCCTGTGTCAGGCTCCCTGCTTGGTGGGGAGTCTGCTTTTCTCTTCCTCTGCTCCTCCCCTTGCTTGTTTGTGCTCTCTCGCTCTCTCTCTCAAATAAATAAGTAAAATCTTAAAAAAAAAAGAAACAAGTCACATGTAAAGAGGCTCAAGGTAAACTAAATTATGAGAGACCAGATGGAGAGAAGGTGGTTCCCGCCTTCCATCTTTGCCTAAGCCTAGGCATGGGGGTGAGACCATCTTGGACTTTACAGCCCAGCTCAGTCACCAACTGAATTCAGCCTCATGTGGGTACCAGTAAGGTAAGCAGAAGAACTGCCCAGCCAATATATGGAATCATGGGAAATAAATCATTATTATTTTAAGCCAACGAGATTTTGGGGTGGTTGGTTATGCAACAATAGGTAATTTTTATATGTAAATATAACATGCATAATTAATAGGTGAAGATGAAAAGACTTTTCAATTAAACTAATTTTTATTGAATACCTACTATGTGACCAGCCATGTTAATACAGGCAATTAAGGGACACATTAGATGAGATCATATATGTAAAAAGTTTTTTTTTTTTTTAGGTAGTAAAGGACTTTTTACATTTAAGATCATTTGCATTACTTGCCATAAAAGGACCAGTTAAGGGAAAATGGGGTTGGAAGAGGAATGGAGAGGGATAAAAAGGGAAAAGACAGAGATGGGGAAATGGGAGAAAGTCAGAGAAGAGGGAAAATGGTACATAATTATTATGAAAAGTGGTGAGGTGCAAGGAAAGGAGAGACAAGGAAAAGAATGGATAAGAGAAAGCATTGAGGACAAGGGCGGGGGGGCAGCTGCAGACAAAAGATGGGAAGGTATTGAGACAAGCTTGGCAGAAGAGAAAACCATGCTTATCACATCTTGCATTTGTCTTGCGGATTTTAGGAAAAGTTTGTTCTGCCTCTTGAAAATCTGATACCCAAGAAAATTATGTGAAACCTAGAAATTTAGGACAATTCTTTTGTACTGCTGAGAACATTTTCAAACTTCAAAATTTATTTTTCTTTAAAGATTCTAATGGGAGCTTTGAGGTCTTGTCTTCGGGTAAAGATGTTATTTAGGATTGGGAAATTTACTTTGGAATTTTAATGGTATCTCATATATACAAAAATCCTCATTAACTTTGCTGAATAAATACTAGCTAGGCTTTTGAAAGTCTCTTGGAAATCAAGCACTGTTTGGCAACCTTATCTTTCATCTTTGGGAGGTCAAGGCTGGTTTCTACTCTGATAGCAAAGGTCCTTCATTTGTGACCAGTCACCTTCCCCTGCCAAATGTGCTTTTTAATTCTGTTGTGACCATTGTTTGCCTACCCTAAGCTGTCCCATCTCCCTTTCCCTGAGGGTAGAGGCTTGATTTTGTCCTGACTTCACCTTCTCATAAGTGCTGGGTAGGTGACAACCTCTACGGACCCAGGGAGTGAACTACGATTTGTCTAAGGCAGTCATGGTGGACTCATTCCTTTTGCAGATATTGATTTAAGGACGGGCATGTGACTAATTCTAGCCAATAGGACCTGAGGAGAAGTCACCTGGGGTGCTTCTGGAAATTCCTTGCTAAAAACAATTGAGACACAGGAAGAATCTCCCCTTCTCTTCACTAGATATTGTTGTGTCTAGAACTGTCAGCTGATGCCCCTGCAGCCATATTTTGCCTGTAAAGGGAGTCATGTGACATGCTGAGGAAGACAAAACTGAGATCAGGAAGACCCCATGGTCTTGATCCAAATTTAGATCAACTTGAAGATAAGTGGAAGAGATATTCTTGTTGAAGTTAAACAAATATTTTGAGGATGTACATCTTATCATTGCTACATGTCTCTCTGCAATACATAATTTAGGAACAAAGGAAATAATACTTATGTCTTAAAAAATAGGCTTGAAAGAGGAAAAATATTTCTATTCTTAGTGACCTTGATAATGTCCATATGAGATCATCATATCACTACAGAGAATGAATAAATAATTTACAAAATTTCAAGGGGAGTCTGAAGGTTTATGTGTATGAACATTTCTTAATATTGACAACAATTTTTGGGAGGTAAACTTGATCTACAGATATCTTGATAGAATGCTCCAAGAGGGACCTGAGACCACCCGAACTTCAAAACTGGGTCGGTCATATGTAGTTAGAGATAACCTTATCAACCTCTTTTATTTACAAGATAAGAAAAGTGGGTCTGTGAAGTTAAGTGATTTACCCACACTTACATAACTTGCCGAAACGTGGCCAGCACTAGGACTCAGGTCTCTGGGTTTCTAACCTAGTCATAAATTTAGGAATGCAAGTGATGAGGAACACGTGGGAATCTACTCTTCAATTGTGCTTGATTTCCTTCTCTATGAAAATAATTTTACAGCATCTGAAAGATTTGTACCATTCTTGGTATTTGTAAGCAGAATCCCAGCCACAAATTGCAGCCTGGGAGTCGCTTTCCTGCTATGGGACATCAGGTTTCAGGTCATAGGAAAACAAAATCAAACCAGATTGGCAGGGCTTTGGCTTTCGGGGAGACGGTGGAGAGACTAGTGGAGAGACGGGTGGAGAGAGATCAGAACAGCGTCAGAGCTGGGGTTTTCCCAGAGATGGTCCCTCTCTCTGGATTTGTCTTTGCAATTACTGTTGCCATGCGTAGTTGGTAACTTTGTTCTGTGTTACTTACGCGATTTCAGTGGCACATTGTATATATTTAAAATGCAGTTATTAGCATAGTTCCTGTCTCCTACAAACCAAACTCCCTTGCTCACCCAGGGCACTTTCTGGGTAAATATTGTCTGTTAAAACAATCTTTTAGATTTTTTTGACATTAAAAGAGAGACTTTATTATTTTATTTCTTCATAGGGGGTCAGCTCTATGTCCTTACTGAGCTCCGTATTTCTAGTTGCTGAAGATGCCTACTACATAGGAGATATTCAAACATCATCTGTTGATAATAAATGAGGCAGTTACTAAGTGAGGGAAGAAGTGGGGTAGTTTGAAACAAACATTTATAAGAGAGCCCCCTACCTTAATTAATTATTAGCTGGCTTGCCTGCAAGCACCTAAAATCAGGCCAAATATCCAGTGCATTATTCACCCACTTGGACTGTGGTATCTGTTGTGGTCCCAATCCAAGACAATATATGTATCAGAAATGTTTTGCTTATCTCCTGGCCCTTAGTGGAACTCAAAATTAAGTCCAGACGAGGGAAGGAACTGAAACTTTGTCTTAACTGATTGAGGTTTGGGTCTCATAATTATTCAAGTGAGCACACTGCTTCAAACAAACAAAGAGAACAAGCTGAAAAACAATTTCTATCTGATCAAACCTGTACAGTTTTATGTAATTTAATCAATCACTACTGGATGTTTACTAATTCCAGGCTCCCTGTCAGTTTCGTGGGATACAAAATAAATAAGATGTTCTCTGTTCTGCTGAAGGGATTTTAACCCAGGAAGACAGATGCAGAGGAGTAAATAAAACATAAAGCAAAATGATCATTCAAATGCTTAATGAAGATAGAAGCAATGTAGTTGGGAGCAAAGAGGAACCTTTGATTTTATGGTGATGGGGATTTAGGGGCATTTTCATGAGGGAAGTGGTATCTGATTTAGGCCTTGAATGATAAGGAGAATTTTGGAGGCATGGAAGGGGATAAAAAGGCACCCCAGGCTCAAAGAATTACATGAGCAAAATTTGCCAAAACATTATAATTTAAAAAGATATTAAGTGAGGTAATAATTATAACTTATTCCACATTTTTTCTTTTGCCATAAAGCAATTAAGAACATCCTAAGGTATAAATAACCTCTACCCAGAATTGGATAAAATCTGGAATGCTTTTAGAAAAACTGACATAATGATTAATAATTCTTATGGCATTAAGACGGCCTAATGAGCTGTCATAACCAGAGACCAGTCAGGCAGCATTTTAAACAAGTTGAATTTGCCCTAGAAGAATATTTTAAAGGCCAATTAAAATATTTTCTTCAGTCCATAGTATGCTTTCAAAGTTTACGTGTAAGTACTGTAATGTAAACAAAGATGTTGCTCACTAAAGTTGCCTTATCGTCTATCATTTCTGGACTTTTAGGACTTGCTTAATATAGGCATGGTTGGGACATATGTTTTGTTATTGCAGTCTCTTGAATTTATCTTCTGACTAATTGGGCTTTGATTTCAGAACCACAGAACAACGCATTTTCTCCACATTGTCTCTCCCATTCCTGCAAACCTTGGAGAACATGCCGTTTGAGTGTGATGGAAATTATTTCACTTTCTCTTGATTTATGGTTAGTGGAGAGTATTTAAGACTGGGATCAGGTTACAGGTTTTTTCTTTCTTTTTTTTTTCTTCTTAATTAAACATTTTGTTCCCCCTAAGAAGGTTTCTCATTGCAACAGCATGTTCCAAGGCAACCACTCTCCCCACCCCCAAAACATTTTCCTGGGACAAGATTCCAGGAAGTACCAGTCCTGACAGTGAAGGGTGTGGAAATGACAGACAGACTGCTGGGTCACTGTTCCCGAAATATAGTGCCTTTGGAGCATTTTGTTCCGAGCGAGGTGCTGTCCCCTCAGGAGAGTCTTCGAAAGTCAGTGTGTTTGTCCTTATTCACACTCTTCCCTGCTTCCTAAAAGGACTTGGGGCGCCTCCCAGTAAAAGATGAACATGAGATTAGTAAAATGGACATAAAGAATAAAAATCCACAACAAAGAATGGGGTGGGGAGTGGGAAGTATGCCAACTAGACCAAACCCCTAGTGCTGATGTCTGGATGTCAGCACCGTTGACATCCTAAGCTGGGTAATTCTTTGCTGTGGGGGCTGTCCTGAGCACTGAGGGATGTTTAGCAGCATTCCTGGCCTCTACCCACAAGGTGCCAGTAGCAGCTCCCAGTTTTGACAACCTAAAGTGTCTCCAGACATTGCCAATGTCTCCGGGGCGGGGAGGGTTGGGGGGTCGCCTGCAACTGAGAACACCTGCCCTAGACTTATAAGAAAATATCTGACTTTATACTTCCAGTTCATCTCTCCCTGAACTGTAATTCCAGCATACGTTCCAGTAGGTTCCAATACATTCCAGCACTTGGCTGTCATGCCTCCTCTTCACTGAGCACAGTCGCGAGCTGCGACCTGGACCCTAGAGCAATGATGCTCAATCCATCAAGAAATTAGTGGAGAAGGAACCTGGCCCCACCAGCTTTGGTACCTGTGCGATGTACCAATGTACATTGGTTGTGCTCTGGGTAAAACTGAAGAGAGGTTGCATCTTTCCTCACCCACCTAGGAATGGTCCATCTAGGAGAAGGGTCCTTCTTGCATGAATCCCACAGACTAGGATTCAAATCTTGGTTTGCCACTTAATAATTATATGGTCACTATATCTCAAAATCCTTATCTACAAAATGGGAACAACAGCATTATTTGTGAGGATGAATTGGTATTATGTTTCTAAAGCACTTATTACAGCGTCTGCCATGTAGTAAGTGCTCTATAAATTCCAGTGAGTAGAGTGAGGGTCTTTTTTTTTTTTTTTTAACTTCTTTCTCCATCTGGGGTAAGAGAAGAGGAGTAGCACTGGTATTGAGCTGAGGTGGAAGAAGAGGCAGACATGTAGCATAAGAGTTCTCAGGAGGTATCCCAAGAAGAGGGCTTGGAAGGATCTCAGTATCTTGTAGATATTTGGCTCATCATTGGAAAGCCTCCCTTCCCTTCACCTGGAGACCGGTGGAACTGAATAGATGAGGAAATCTCCAGAAGTGGAAGGAAATAGGAGCTGAAGGAGAATGGGGGCCGTGGGATGTAGAGAAGAGGGGAAGTGCTACAGCTGTGAGCCTGGTAATCCAGGGATGAGTCAGCAGGTGGCGGAAAGTTTGTGGAAAATGCACAAGAGTGAGGAGCTGCCCGAAACTCAATCTTTTTGTGAAATCTTCTGCGAGCTGGACAAGCCTTCCAACAACAGATGCCTTGCTGCAGGGATGGCAAATAATAATCACTCATTTACAGTGCACTCTAAAGATAAATTCAGCACTCAGACAGTAGTGACTTTTGCCGCACAAGGATTGCCCCGTGGTGCCCCAAGTGCTGGCTGAGGACTTGGATGCGTCCAGATTTAATTATCATGCAACCCATTAGCCCAAAGGCAGAGGATGTTTAGTAAAAATGTCACCCTTGTATACAATTCGTTCTGTGAAAACCATTGCTCAGAAAGTAATCCTATTTATAAATGATTCAGAATAGGAAACCTTTACAGTTATGAAGCTCTGAATTTTTGTCCTTGGAACTGGATGGCTAAAAAGCTGGGCAGAATAATTTTAGTATGTGTAAGCTTTTTCCACAAAGGACAAGAAAGCCTTTACTTCATGGCTTTTGTGGAGAAAATGTTCAGTTCACTGCTCTCCTGTTTGAATCATTATGACCAAGTGGGAGAGAATGAGGATCTGTTCCAGTGGGAAATATTTAAATTAGGAGGGATTAAAAAATATCTACAATTATTTTGTATCATCTCCAAGGGAACCCATGCCTCCTACGAAGGCTTTATTAATATCCTAGGAAATTTCCATCTGGAATAGAAAAGACGATGGAATCCAAATATGGGTGTCTCAGTGCACACATATGGTGCTGTTAGGAGCCAAACTTCTGGCTTTGTTCTGCTTTGCAAGAATTCTAGTAGATCTTGACCTTCAATTTTGGGGAGACAACCATGGGACCTTCAATATGTTACTGAGCTGAAATGTAGGTCCAAATGTTATGTCAACTCACAATCCAGAATAAAACTTTTGCAACTTTCTAATTTTTCCTAAATACTTACACATTACCCAGGGAGCAATGCCAGAAGCTGCAGGTCAGAGATTGGGTCTTGTTTTGGAACCTGGGGGTCCCAGGTGGGCCTAAGATAATTGACTTCTGGAGGCATCTCATATCTGCTAGTGAGCCAGTTGGGATGCTTGCGAGTGTATAGAATGTACCTGGATCCTAGAGCAATGATGCTCAATCCATCAAGAAATTAGTGGAGAAGGAACCTGGCCCCACCAGCTTTGGTACCTGTGAGATGTACCAATGTACATTGGTTGTGCTCTGGGTAAAACTGAAGAGAGGTTGCATCTTTCCTCACCCACCTAGGAATGGTCCATCTAGGAGAAGGGTCCTTCTTGCATGAAAGTTGGGAAAGGAGAGAGCAAGGCCCAAGTACCTGTCAAAGCTAGGAGGTGGGGTGTTTGATGGTTGGGTCCTGAAATGGAGAAGCAGTGGTATTTCCATACAGGCAACCCTCAGGAATCCTCCACCCTTTCAGCTGACACATGGAATAAGGTGGATTTGAACAGAATAGATCCTGTCCATGTGGCGGGATGCTGCCCACTGCTGGCCCATGCATACCTTTCTCAGTTTTCTGTGGCGGGGAACTAGGGGCACTCATCCTTTGAGCAGACTCAGAGAGTTGGTTTAGGTAGAGAGTGTGGTTGGAGGCCTTTTGCTTTCTCTAAACTCCAAAGCTCCCCATCTTCCCATGGAAGCTTGGTACATGGGTAATAGAGTACAGCCCAGGTTAAGAGAAGTGCATGCTGTTTCAGCAGAGGATACCATATGGGAAATAACATCTAGGAGGAGATCACCTCTAGGTGTGAAAGGTCTGAGTCTCTTGGAGATACAAAGACAGATTCTCTTCTGTCCCTTTCCCATGCTTTCCTGACACCCTGATTGCTTACTCTTCATCCATAAAGAAAGCATTTGGAACAAAACAATGATGACCACATTGGAGCCTGAGGTGAATAGAAGGGACACTGGGGAGGGTGCAGAGAGGAGCTAAAGGGACAGAGGGACTCTGGCAGGGGAGACCTATCCCTACGTAAGACAGGTGGCCACAAGGAGACGTCTCATGAACCAATGTCAAAGCAACCACGTATGTCAAGGAGTTCAGAAGAATAAATCCAAGAAAGGAAAGAAGGCACCTTGAGCCCCCTGACCTACCACCCATTTGCATATGCCCCAGTCATTCATGTGTTGGAAGGTATGACCTACATATATAACAAAGCACTGTTTTATATGTTCTTCTAGGTTCTGTGTGTGGTTACCACAAAAAAGAGTAAAGTCATTTCATAATGAATTTTGGAATTCCTTTCTTTCATTATGAAAAGCATTATACCAATTAGCACTATTCTGTTGCTTTTGTCAAGTCCTTGATAATTACCCTTAACCACACAATTACCCTCAACCAGACAGGTTTTATGGGGAGGCTGAAGTTCTGAATTCTCCTGAGTTCTGGTCACTGCATGAGAATCTCACCAATTGTTCAGGAGCATGATTCTTCTTTTCTTTTCCTTTTTTTAATCGCATGCCTTTTTTTTTTTTCTTTCAAATCATGGGTCTTTAGCTAGTCATTATTCACATTTCTTGATTTCTTCAATTTTTCCTGAAGCTCAAGTGTGAGGAAAATGGAGCCCAGAGAACTAAATATTTCCTTCTGCTTGGAGGTTGATTCTGACCCACAGCAGGCACAGTGGGACTTCTCCAGTTCTCTCTCAGATCTGGCCATTGTCAGGGTTCCTCTTATCACTCATTTGAGGAATTGTGTGTTGGTGGAAATCCTTTTGGCTAGTTTGGTAGTCCCCATACTCACCACCACAAGTTTTTGAAAGGCAGTGACAAAATTAATAGCTTTCAAATAACATGGTATATTGGTTAGAACTTATTCAAGATAAAGGACACAGTTCTTAGGACTAGGAGCTAATAGTAAGTCAATACAAGATGATAGCTAGCATATTAGTTGCCTATTGCTGTGCAGTAATAACGCCACAAACTTAATAGCTTAAAACAATATATATTCTCATTATTTTGTAGTTTCTGTAGGTCAGGAGTCTGGCATGGCTTAGCCAGGTCCTCTGGTCCTCTGCTTACAAGTCTGTGATAAAAATGTTAGCTGGGGCTGCAGAATGTGAGGCTTGATTGGGGAAGGATTCAGTTCCAGGTACATGTGGTTGTACTAGAACTCAGTTCGTTGTGACATACTGGATTGAGGGCTTCAGTTTCTTGCTGGCCATTGGCTGAGACTCCCTTAAGTTCCTTGCCACACAGACCTCTCCAACATAGGCACTTGGTTTTTCAAAAGAAACATGGAAAAGAATTTCCTTGCAAGATAGACATTACAATCTTATGTAATGTAATCACATGTATGCCACCATCTTTATCTTGTTATATTGGTTAGAAGCAAGTCAGAGTTCCTACCCAGACTCAAGAGGAGGAGATCACACTAGGCATTGAATACCAGGAGGACAGTATGATTATCAAGTAGATCATGGAGACCAAGCTAGAGTCTGTTTGCCAGTTAGCAACACCTACAGATGAATAATACTCATGGCCAGAATTAGAAGTAAATGTAGTGATCCTTGCATACTCACGCTTTGCTAAAGCAGATGGGGGAAAAAGGTGGAAAGGTCATATCACCCGATCCCCAGCCAGTCAGGAATAGCCACCAGGAATCCTGTGACTGTCTCCCTCTTTTGCCTGATAGTTACAATCTTAAGTTGCACAAGAGATGGTATCTTCTGGGATCTGCATTTCCTTCTAGGATGGGCAGTACTGACTAGAGAATCATCTGACTTCTCCATTCCCTCCTGGCCAGCAGATGCAAAGTCCAGTTGGTGGCTTGTCAAAGGGATATGCTTCTTATCTTTTAAAGGACTAGTGTGCTATATGTGCATGACCTGATAGAAGACAGGTATATTAGAGGTAGATAGGTTTCTTTGAAGTTTCTCTCTCTGTCCTGTACATTCCTTATTTATTACAAGGGGCTCTCCTGTTGTCATCTGTTTTCTTTTGCTGCCTGGTGGGCCTCTGCAGAAGTATTTCCTGTTCAAGTTCTCTCTCGCTCTTAGCAGTTTTGGCCTCACTTTAAAATTTTTGTATTTAAAGCTAACTCACTCTAAACTCTTTTCTACACATGTAAAAAAGTAAACATGTGTACAGTTTGCAATACAGTTTGTCCTTGCAAATACAGTTTGTCCTTCTGACGCAAATCCCAGGCTTGCATCTTGGACTACGTGCTGGGTGTTTCTGCTTGACTATCTTGGGTTGAATTTCTCCAGTGGCAGATTCTAAGACAAGGATTTGAGCATAACTAGTTTATTTGGGGGGTAATTCCAGGAAAGAGCACAGGGAATGGGGAGGGGAGATAGCAAAGGAAAGGAAGCTATTAAAAAGCACCGTGTCCAGCAGGTTACTGCTGCTTGTGGAAGGGGTTTGGTTCTGTTGGGTGATATGGTAGAACTCACTTCCAGAGTTGTTGCCCTCACTCCCACCCGCAGGGTGAAGGAGCTGGGATTTTTCAGTCACTGGTTGAGGACTGCCTCTGGGGCACATTAAGTCCTTGGCGTTTTTGGCCTGCTGCCTGTGGTCCAAATGGGCTATAATGTCCAGAGATTACCTCAGGGAGAGAGTGGCTGGTGCTTGAAGTTAAAAGCCATGGGTTGGGGAGCTCCTACTACAACTGCTTAACTGTTTCTCAGTTTGGCACCTGAAAAAAATGTGGTCATACCCACTACCTCATTTCTTTTTATGTTAACGTAATTATGCTCCTCTTACTACCTCTGTTGGACATCACCACTCCACAGCCACTTAGACTTGAATTTACTGCATTATCCCCATCTTTCCAGTGAGGAAGCTGAGGCTTAGAATGTTCACATGATTTGCCCAGTGTCACCTGGCTGCTTAGTGACCCACCTTTCCACTGCTGTCCATATCAGGGTGTCCCAGGGATGGAAAGGGGCCGACGCTGCTTTGCTTGCACAAAGTCACTGGCCTGATCTAAGGCAATAGGGGTCACATTCCAGGAGATTTCTCTCTGGGCTTTTTGTTTCTGAACTTCCTATTTCCCCCAAGTTGAAATTGGTGTACTAGCTCACTGTAGTTATGCAGATGGTTTAATAATTCTCCTGCTATCTATCCTAATTAGTTCTAGAACCTTAGATGAAGTACATACACTCTCTACAGCTTATTTTTCTCATTCAGTGAATTTTGGGGGATCCCTTGAACCCTAACAGTGTGAGACAGATGACAGAGGATTTGCTTTTTTTTTTTTTTTGTAAGGATTTGCGCTTTGGGCTAAGTATGAAGGAAAAACTCTACCTTATTTATGTTTAATATAGAGCATGGTTTGGATAGCCTTGTATGTCAAGCAGAAAATACTGTAGACCTTCTCAAAATATTCACAGGCATGTTCTTTGTCTTCTTGTGTGAAGACTTAAAAGTGTCACAGGAATAGCTACTGATGTGACTAACTAGGGCCAAGAGCGGTAAAGGCTGTGAAACATAGTGTACTGGAGATAGCATCTCCAGGAGGAACACACAGCAGCATTCCTCTCTTCTTGCGTGAGTTCCTGCAGGTCGTCAGCAATCTGAGGGCAACATCTTTCCTTAGGGCAAGCTAAGATACTCACTGTTTCCCCAGAGTGAGTATCAGATTATCTGGAGTGTAAGGAATACACAATGGCAGAGATTTTATTTCAAATGAGCAGAGACTGGAAACACATTTGGAAGTCTATCATGATGTTTCTTTTCCTACCTCAATCTAGTGATCTCATTGGGTTGAATTCTCTGTGGTTTGGCTCTGAAGTCTTTTCATTCCCATCTTCATCTTTCCAATTTGCTGCCCCATTTTATGGTCTATGTCTCTCCTTCCAAGTCCTTGGTCCTCTTCATCATCTTGGTTGCTCATCTTTTATTCAACATGTTGTAAGCCCCCTCTGGTCCTTTCCCACTTAGTTTTATAAAACTGATTAGTGCATGTGGCAACAAGGGAGATGGAATGCAGAGAGACTGACAAACCTCTCTAAGCCATGCTACATGGTTTTCCTCTAAGGCTTTCTATGCTCTTCCTAAATATCTGATAATAAATGGAAGAACATCTTTGTAGAGCAGATAGGGAAACTGAGGTGCCAATGATGTAATGGATTCAGTTGGGGTTTTATGACATTGGTAACCAAAAGAACAAACTTCAAGTCATTTGATTTTTATTGTGATCTTTGATCCTCCAAGGTGACTCTTCCCTCTAGAGCAGAGGTCAGCAGATTACAACCCATGGGCCAATTTCTGTGCACCACTCATTTTTGCTATTAAAGTTATCAGCATACAGATACACCCATTGGTTTACATATTATCTATGCCAGCTTTCCCGTTAAAGCAGCCATGCTCAGTAGTTGCAACAGAGATCTTCTGAGCTGCAAAGTCTAAAATATTTACTCTTTGGTCCTTTATAGAAAAGGTTTGCTGACTCCAAAAGGTGATGAAAGCTTTGAATTTTATGAATGTTTCTCATAATTGTCTCAAGAAATATGGTCCAAAGACTAACTGAAGCTTCAGAGGCCTTCAAGAAATTCATCTATCTGCAACTGTTTTCCATTATGGGATCAGTCAGGGTTCTCCAGAGAAACAGAAGGCATAGATGTAGCATCTTCTCCTTCTTAGTCCAGACAGGAGCAGTAAGATACCTTGGACCATTGCTGCACTGGGAGATCTTCTAGACCCTGTGATGATTTGTGCTCCAAGGAACCAAGTCCAGAAGAGAGGCTGTCATTGTGATCCCAGAAGTGATGACCCATCAATCCTCATCTAGTCTGAGTGAAGGATGCTGATCCCAGGCAGGGCCAGCTCCATAATTCATGAGGCCTCGTGTAGATGAACATGCTGGCTGTTGTTGAAAACAAAAAAACAAAAAAACAAAACAAAAAAAAACCTGTGAAGAATTTCAAGATGGCAAAAACAGAGTTAAAGCAAGTACAGGGCCATGACAGAGGGCCCAGTGCAAATGCCCAGGCTGCATGCCCAGGAGGCCAGCCTTGGGCCTCGGACTTTGGAGCTCAAAGAGACATCAGAGGCTACCTATTCATAGATTATGACAGTTGCACGTTGAAAACTGGCAACGCCACACTTCTCTGCTGATGACCCAGAGTGGGAGTACAGCCCACTTTGGCAGCTCTGGGGAGGGGCCCCACCAGGAGTGCATGCTTCTCAGTCTTGGCCTGAGTTGCTGGATTGCGCACTTTCTGGATCTGAAGAGCACATCTGGATCCACAGCCGCGTGGCTCCAGCCTCCTCATCAGCTCTCCCCAGTACCTGGCTGTTATTTTTAGGTGACCGATGGTGGAGAGTTTTGACTTGTAATTTTCATGCCTGAGGCTTGAGTTTCACAGGAAATGTTTCAGGGAATTTAATACGATGCAACACATACACATTAACAAGGGCAGATTGGTTGTGTTCTTGTTGCCTGACCATTAGGAATTTCTATTCTTATTCTTTTCTCTTTTCACTGCTCCTTCCTGACTCCCTTCCTCCCCCTCCACTGTTCCTCATTGTGCCAGTTCCCGAGCCCTTCACTGCCACACGGATTTCCTTTCCCTCCCCTGCTGCCAACCCCGCTGGTTCTCTACCATGAATGAATATGTGTGGTTGCCAACTTCCTCTTAATCTTTTCCAGACTCCTTTCTCCTTTTATTCCTTGCTCTGATCAGATTCTCCTCTTGCTTTCCAGACCTTGACTCTATGGACTTTCTCCCTCTGTCCCCCTGAACTGATTACACAGTGCAGCTCATACTTAACCATTGCTCCTGCCTTCCCTGCCTCGGTGGTTTTCCCGACCTTCTGTTCAGGCTTCCACCGTCATTAGATTTGCTCAAGGGCCAGGAAATAAGGGACCAGCCAGTCTGAAAGCCTTAGCTCCTTCATTTTTGTCTGAGTTGTAATCACCCTCCCATCCTTTGAGGACGTTGTTTAGTTTGTATGCCCAACCCTTCCATACTGCTGAGAGGAGAATCATCTGCTCTACTCCCCCTGCCTCAGATTAAAAAGATAAACTGAGCTGATGGTATATGCATGATCTGCCTGCACTGGGAGGTCTAGTGAGGAAGATTGGAAGTTAAACCATGTAGTGGTGTAGCCAAAATGTGGTACTACTAGTTGAGGTCAACTTGGTCATGGTATTAGGTGGCCTCAGGGTGGGCAGGTGCACAGCTCATAGAGAATGCATAGTTGAACAATCCATCTGTTGCCCAGAACAACAAGGTAGATCTATAGTCATTGATAATGTATCAAATGCCTGAATTTGTTTTGCGTCCTCTTGAGTTATGGAGAACACTCATGAAAACTGCCAGTGATCAGAAGTCACTTGACTGCAGGTGCTACAATTCAGCTCTCAGAAATGTGGGAATTGGGCTTACACATTTAGTTTGATATTTGGTTCAATATACCTTTTGTCCTAGACTATACCCTTTATTTTCTTTCTATCCTTTTTTCTCTCTCTCATCCAATTTATTAATAGATGGACCAATTCTTTCTTCATAAAGAAAGAACATACTCTTATTTCATGCTTATTAGCTATCTTCCAGCCACGATTTTCATCACCTCCTAGGTGTATAGACAGTGGGTACTGAGTAACTGCTTATTGAATGACTATGTAATAGCCACCTGACTGGCCCTATCTGGTAGTGTCAGAACTTGGCAATCCATCATAAGTACTAGATAATTCTTCTTTATCAATTTACAGGTAATATTAAAGGTAGTTCCTGAGCAAGTGTTTGAAATCTTTGACCACCCAAGGTATTACACCTCTTGGATATACTCCCCCAAACTCTATGGAAACATGTTTGAAACCATGAGTTGCAGCTTTTTCGTAAATTATTATGGATGAGAGATACCTAAATTAAAATTCAGGACCAAGAGGATTTGGCTTGCTGTTAAGGAAAGAAGGATGAGGCAAAGTACTGAGAGTGAAATGTGCCATACACATGCATTGGTGTGTATATGGATATGATGGCCAAAGAAGGACAGCTTTTTAACATGTCACGAAATAGGACTAAGCCTTGCTTACCTCTGGTATAAATCATCACTCTTTGGCCATTTTGCAGAAATGGTATTTCCCCTCTTGTTTAGAGTCTGCTTCATTGTAGCACATTTTGACTGCAAAGACTGTGGGAGATCTTATCCCGATGCCATTAGCCTTCTTATTTTGGAAAACCCTTTCACCTGTGATAATGAAGAAACTGGAAGATCTCAGAGTAATTTTTCTATTGCCCTGTACTTTCTATCTCTGCATACTCTTGCTGCTCCTTCTGATTACAGCATTTCCCCATCTCTGCCTGGCTAACTCCTCCTACCCAAAGGCCCAGATCAAAATGGCACCATCCCCAAGAAGCCTTTGCCAATTCTTGCCAGCCAGATTAATCTCTTCCTTGTCCCTTCTTTAGCTATTGGCTTATGCCTCTTCTAAAGCATGGATTGTGGTTTGCCTGGCCCAAGAGCAGCTCATTCCCAAAAGAGTTCTCAACTTTTCCTGCATTGTGGGCAGATTCAAAGTAACGACAATTACTTATTTGACCTTATATTCCCCGTGGGGCCCAACAAAATGCCTTGTGTATAATAGGTTCTCAATGACTATTTGTTGAATTAAATTAGATTACATTTTATAAATGTTTATAAATGAGAGAACATTGCCTTACATGGTTTACAAAAAAATAAAAAATCCGTTGGGATAAAAATAAACTAACAAGAGCTTAAGTTGAAGGGTTACATCTTACACAATGAGGTTGTGTCTTTTTGAATTTTTGGAAAGCCTCTCAGAATTTATGCTTCTGCTCTAGCATTTTGCTCAAATGCTAAAAGGCATCAGAATGAATTTTGATAAAATGGAATATTTTTAGACATTCTAATCAGCCCAGCTCTGCCAAATTCTTGGCCTTTGGTATGTGCTGCTGAGTAATGTCAGATGCTCACACATACACACGTTGACATTTACAAGGCATGAAGTGGGCTCAGCCAAGTTCAGAAATGAAGCCCCCCTTTTGATTGGTTCCTCAGAACTTCCTCAGATGCATTTATTGTTTGCTACTGGAGGAACTGACAGGCTGCTGTACCAAATGAATTTCCATTTCTTGTTTCTTCACTTCAGGAAATAACATCTGCATACAAGGGTCAGGTATTATGTGAAGTTGTAGATTCATGAGGTGACATTTTCGACTGTGTGAAGAGGACCTCGGGCCACTCTGGTGTTGGCATTAACAGAAGTTGCCTGTAGGGCTGGGCTGTTTTATAACTCCCTGGTGTGGGATTTGCAAAAATGAAAATGAACAGGGCTCCACTCCAAACATGTACTCGATGATTTTAGAAAATTCCAGATAAGAATCCAAGAGGCCTGCTCTCTTCTTTCTGAAAAATACTATCTTTTATCTAAAGAAAAAAAAAGCACTATTTTACTTTTGTGCTCCGTAAAACATCAGAATGTATTTCGTAACTTCTGGAATTCCACTGCCTTTTTAGACGGAGGAGCATCCCAAAATGGAGAGACCAGGCGAGTGCGTGTGTGTGTGTGTGTGTGCGCGTGCGTGTGCGTGTGCGCGTGGGCGTGGTGTGCGTGTGCGTCTGCACGCACGCGCTCTCATGTCTGAATCCCTGTCTAGACAAAAACAGAGGTTAGGTAGGTTATAGGAAAGAATTTTATAAGTCTAAGCAAAAATGATTTCTGTTTCTAAAATAGTGCTGTTTATGAGCACTATGTAGTTAACTCTGAGCACTGTGAGTAGCTACCGCTGGAGATGAAGTACTGCTGAGAATTCACATCGCCTCTTCTAAAGGCTGCAAGAGGATTTATGAGCTCCATGATGCTGTTTTCCTAGTAAGGCGCAGGATACCACCAGTTGCATCCTTTCTCCAGGGGTGCTGAGAATGTTAACCCTTCTGCTACCATCAAGACCCCGTGGGACGGGGAGTTCCCTGGGAGGTGCCTGAGTTTCTTTTCTGGCCATATGCCGGAAAGCATGCTTTTATGATTGAGGCCAATAAGGATTCTGGAAACATTGGAGCCATGTCCCAGCACCTTTTACCTCTTAACTCTGAAGAATCACTACTGTTAAGCTCCGAAGTCATTCTGTGGAAATAGTGATGCCCATTCAGAGGCAAGACACAGGTGGAGAAGGATGGGCTGACTTTGCAATGGGGACGTCTGGTAATACCTGCCCAAACTTCCTGGCCTCCCGCGTGGCTCACTGCACCATGGCAACGGAATGGCAACGGAATGGCCCCGGCTGCAAACGGCTTGATAACACCACCACCAACCACCAGGCAGTTTATAGTACTTTCTACCGTTCAAGTTCGTCTCACATTCACTGTCTTTAAAATAACTCTTGGAAGCATGCAGAGCTGGTGCTATTTCTTCCCTCTTTCTTTTACCCGTCAGAGGAGGACATGGGACCTGCGGAAGGACATACAGTTGGGACAAGACCAAGTTGAGAATGGAACACTGTTCCCCTGAGGTTCATCCAGGCTCTGCCCACGGTGATCCTGGGCACTCAGTATCACAGCCAGGGAGGTTCTGTCTCTAGATGGAAATAGAGACAAGCGGGATCGTGTACGTGAGGGTCTCATTGAAACACTTACCTTTATTATGACAGAAGAAGAAAACATTTCTCAATATTGGAAGAATCATAATTTCCAGGACATGTCTCTGGAAGAAGCTTCAAGATTATCGTAGGGCATCTATGTGTCTGAGTTCTGATTGGAACTCAGACTCACACCCCTAAGTTAAAACGTATTGCAGGGACTTTGTGATAGCAGGGACCAGGCACAGCCTGGAGAGGTGTTATTCACCAAAAGGGCAGCTGTTTATTTGGTCTTTTTTAACAATCATGAGGGCCAGTCCATTCACTCTCTGGTTGTTAAGATGACCCACAAAACCAGACTGATGATGCTACTTCCAGGTATTTCACTTTTGTATTTGGGTCAGCTCTGTAAGAACAGATTTATTTAATTAATTTATTTATTTATTTTTTGCTTTGGGGCCAACTAGCCTATTTCCTGGCAAACAGCAACTGAGAAAATGTAGGTTAGAAATTGGTTTCAGGACTTAAATGCATCAACTTAATTTTAGAGCTTTGAAAAAAATAGTGTGGGAACCGACCAGTCATTTTACAATCAAGATAGGTGACTAATCTGTTTTTAGACCTAAAGAATTTTATGTTCTGTTCTATTTGTTATTTTCCTATATCCTTTCTGTGAACTGAAGGTTTTTTTTTAAACAAAACTTTTGCTCATATTGGTTCTAAACAACATAGATGTTAAAAATTGGCTTTAATTTGTTTTCTGTCTAAATCTTCATTTGTAATATCTCTTTGTCCTTAACCAGCTGCTGGTTTTATGTGAATGATTACCAGAAGAAAAGGAAAGGAAAAATAGTTTAAATCTACTCCTAGAATAATCCATGGTGGAGTTTTTAACTAGCATATATTTTATATTTACCGTGCTTTTTTCAATCATTCTAAGCTCAACAAAGTCACTTTGAACAATAGGTATGTTTACAAGCATCGTCCAAAATGATAGCTGGTTCTTTTCAATATCATTTACAAGTTCAAAAATCTGATAGGAAGAGGGACAGCCCTTAGAAGTATCAGGTAACAAATGCCTCAGGGTATCCCTGAGTAGTGAAACAATGTATTTAACATTCTTTGAAATCTCCAAATATGGTGAGTTTGGAAGAGCTGGCTGAAAAGTTGTATAACTAATATCTAAGGCCCAGCTATATTTCACTTGCCAAAACTTGTTTCTTTCATTTTTTCTGTAAAAGAGACTGAACCAGGTTCTAGTCCTGGGTCTGATACCAATGAGCTGCATAAACCTGGAAAGACACTTAACTTTGTTTTCTAATCTGAGAATGGGTTTGGCCCAGTAGACATCAGTGATTATTTCCAGTTACTAAATTTGTTTATTAAATGGTCATGTACTATCCTGTGATGTTCTACCCAACAGTGCTACACAGAGTGAGAACTCTACAGCTAAGGATTAAAAATCTTAAGTCAACAAAAAAAAGTGTTAAGGGAATCTAATTTCATACTTACAGAAGATTTTTCTTGTTTCTCAAAGCTCATTCTAAGATTTCCATGTGCTTTTCTTATTCTTAATTTAACGTAGCTATGTGTCTGTGTTCTTTCATATGTTAATACATTTCTTCACTGGGTTTTGAACACTGTAAGTTCATATGCTGCATATTTCAGAAATATGTCCTTGCCCATTCATCCCTTCTGTCTTTAAGGTGATCACTGATTGTCCGCTTCTTGGCAAAGTAATGGTCCATTTAGTCAGGTTAGTTAAAATAGTAATGATAAAGGGCGCCTGGGTGGCTCAGTTGGTTGGGCGACTGCCTTCGGCTCAGGTCATGATCCCGGAGTCCCGGGATCGAGTCCCGCATCGGGCTCCCTGCTCAGCGAGGAGCCTGCTTCTCCCTCTGACCCTCCCCCACTCATGTACTCTCTCTCTCTCTCATTCTCGCTCTCTCAAATAAATAAATAAATCTTTAAAAAAAATAGTAATGATAAAATGACTGACTTAATAACTGATCATTTTTATTTCTCAACTAGTTGTTTTGGTGTGTGTAAGCATACAGTTTGCTGTCTTCTTAGAGATTATGCGAATTTTTGAAACAATGTCATTACAGAGCCACGAGACACCTCTGAGGTTCTTGTAAAAGATGCACAATCTCTGGTTATACTCATTCTAATTTCTTGGCAGACTGATCAGTTGAATTGGTTGAGAGCCATATCCAATGTCAGCCATCCCCTGGAATACTCATCTTGCTTCTGAAATTACCAGCCTTCCTGTGCTATGAGCAAAGACCGCTCTTTAGCAAGATTGCCTCTTAGAGGGTCATACTCTGACGATCAGGTTCAAGGTTACCAAGTGCTTAACAGTATTGGTATTCGCACCTTTTGACTGGAATCAAACGTAAGAAAGAATATTTTTAGAGCAGTTTTAGATTCATAGCAAAATTGATAGGGAGGTACAGAGAGTTCCCATATATCTCCTGACCCCACACATGCACAGCCTACTTTGTTATCAATATCTCCCCACTAGAGTGGTTATGTTTGTTATGCTTGATTAACCTACATTGACACATTTTAATCAAAGTCCATAGTTTACCTTAGGATTCACTCTTGGTATTATATATTCTGTAGGTTTGAACAAATGTAGACTGACATGTATCCATTTCTAGAGTATTATACAGACTATTTTCACTGCCCTGGAAATCTTTAAGACATGAGAAGACATGGAAGACATTTAAATGCATTTAAAGACCTCTTAAGTTTTGGCAATTCTGAATAAAGCTGCTCTAAACATTTATGTGCAGGTTTTTGAGTGGACGTACATCTTTAGCTCCTTTGGGTCTGTACCAAGGAACATGATTGCTGGATCATATGGGGAGAGTACATTTAGTTTTATGAGAAACTGCCAAACTCTCTTCCAAAGTGGTTGTACCATTTTGCATTCCCACCAGCAAGGAATGAGAGTTCCTGCTCCTTCATATCTTCATCAGTATTTGGAGTTGTCAGTGTTTCAGAATTTGGCCATTCTAAGCTCTTAAGCTTTTTAAAAGGTGATATGGGTGTTCGAAATTTTGTGTGGAGTTTCTGGCTATGTGTCCTTTGTGCCAAGAAATAGGTTTGCACTCTCAAGTATCTTAAAATGGACTCTGGAGGCTTGGACCTTGGATTTTCTGACTTTGAGGAAGTTATTTCAACTTCCTGTGTCTCAGTTTCCACCTCTGGGAAAACTGGGACAATAATAGTATCTACCTTATAAGGTCTCATGAGAATGTGTGCATGGAACAGTGCTCAGCACATACCAAACACTTTGTAAGTATGCACTATTATTGATCATTATTCTTGCTATTGAGAAGCAAACTATGTTCTTGTTTCTTTCTTTTTTTTTTTTTAAAGATTTTATTTATTTATTCATGAGAGACAGAGAGAGAGAGGCAGAGAGAGAAGCAGGCTCCCAAGGAGCAGGGAGCCCGATGCGGGACTCGATCCCAGGACCCTGGGACCATGACCTGAGCCGAAGGCAGAGGCTTAACCATCTGAGCCACCCAGGCGCCCCTATGTTCTTGTTTCTGATGGAGGTATAGATTCCTAGGGTTTTAGAGTTCCAAGGACCCTTAAAGGGTGGATAGCCCAATCTCTTGGCCAGTGCCTAAATCCCCCAAAATAGCAATGTTAGGGAGTAGAGGCAACCTGTAGAGCTTAATACAGCCCACTACAGGTGGGCTAATTAACCTTGCATCACAAATCTGAAGTACTAGGTCTCCAGTATCTTGAAGTAGATCACAATGTGTATGGTGTTTATTGTACAAGATTTATCAAAAATCAAATAAATAAATAAAATCTTTAAAAAAAATCTAGATCAGTTTGCTAAAATGTAGATGATTTAGTGGTTTTGGTAACATGAATAATTCAACTGCCCTTCAGATATTTGGAGAAAGCAAATCAGAAAATGGAAATTCCATAAAAGTTCTAAGGAACGGGGCAGGAATATTCCCACCCCACCCTCACAGTCTCTTTCTGACAGTGGAAAGAGGGACTAAGCTTTAAATTCAGCTTAGCTCCATATAATTGATAATTCTGCCTGTTTTCCCAGAAGACAGAATATTTCTTTCCATTTCTCTATTTCCAATTCACATACGCTGTGTCCAGAACCCTTTTGATTCCCTGGGATTTTCTTTAAGAAACCCAGATATTCCAGCAATAATTCCCAAACCTCACAGAATCATCTAAAAATAACCCAAAGAAAAGAATTGAGTCCAGGTGGTCCAATATTTGATGGAAACTGGTGCAAAGAACAATGGCATTGTCAAATAAAAAAGAACTTACTTCAGTCTACATTCATTAAAAGTGTATATAAATCCACAAGCAGATACTTCTGTTGTCTAGAGGAATTTTACCCCCAAGGTTTCAGAATTATGGAACATGAAAGTCAATTTTATACCAGTAATGTGGTAGGAGTATTATGACTCCAGAATGTAACTTCATCTTCATTTCTGGACATTAACTTTGAAGATTGAATCCCACTGTGGGTTGGTTGGTCGGTGATGCATTCATTCATTCATTCATTCATTCAGTTTGTCACACAGGATCATCCAAAGTAAGCTAATGTGTATTCCATCATTACCCATAGGCTTGGAAGGTTTTAAAGCCATTCTTTGCAAACTGCAGTATATCCCACATAGAGAAGTTATCCAGACAATATCTGCTCCAGCATTTTTATAGATGAGTACACTGGGGCTCAGTGAGGTTTAATAGCTTGACTATAGTCACATAATCAGACAGACAGAATGAGGGGCGCCTGGGTGGCTCAGTCAGTTAAGCATCTGCCTTCAGCTCAGGTCGTGATCCCAGAATCCTGGGATCGAGTCCTGCATTGAGTTCCCTGCTCAGCGGGGAGTCTGCTTCTCCCTCTCTCTCTGCCCGCCCCTCCTCCAGCTCGTGTGCTCTCTCCCTCTCTCTAATAATAAATAAATAAATTCTTAAAAAAGAAAAGACAGAATGGCTTCCCGATTTGGGTCTTGAAGTACAACTCCAGATTTGTTCCCTTCACCCTAAACTTTCTCCTCCCCAGACCATAGCAACCCCCCATATCTGAGCATTATTTTCAATTTGTTTTTCTCCACTCTCCTTCCACACTGCAAGCATGTGACCTGTAGACTCCACGGTCACAGCATACATACACACTATACGGATCCCTCCAGATCTGTCCACCCCCCATCACTGCTAGTGAGAGGCATCTGTACAACTTGATGCATTCTTGCAAGTGATTTCCACCTGGGATCTCTGCTTCCATTTTCTGCTCCTTCAAACCCTTCCTCCATAGAGCAGTCACAGTGATCTTTTTAAAGGCTGAAAGCTTCCAAAGGTGTCTCTTTCCACCTGTGATGAAATCCCCCTACATGACCCTGGCTTATGCAGCCCTCCGCAGGGCAGCCATGCCCTGCTCTCAGACCTCTGCCCTTCACCCTCTCCCTCCTCTTCCTCACTCCCACTACAGGCCTTATTTGTGCTCTTTAAGCTTCCCTCTCTTGAGGTTTCTACACCAGCTCTTCTTATTTCTGGAATTTTCTCTATCCCCATAGAACTTCATATGGGTAGATTAAAAAAAAATTTTTTTTTAGAGTGGCTCTTGTTCAGGATCTATCACCTCCTTTCAGACCACCCAGCATAAAACAGCCTCTTGGTCACTTTCTCTCACACGACCTTACTTTGATTCTCCATATATCTTATGTATCTTATAAACTACGTGTATCACAGATAGTTTTCTTGTTAAAATACAAAGAGCTATTTTTCTGTTGCTCTCCTTCCTATTAACATGCAGGGTAGTGAGCAAGGCCCTTGCCTGCCTCATTCACCCCTGCATTCTCGGCGCTCAGCAGCACTTTGAAGGAACGCCAGGCGATGCTACATCTCATTTTTCTTATTTCACAGCATCACACTTTCCTGTTATTGTTCAGCTTCCTGAAATGACAGGGGTTCATCCAATGGTGAGGAACGCTGACTTTGAAGGCAGATACACAGGGTATCACTTGCTGGGGAATCGTAGACAGGCTAATTTCTTGGAACCTCCGTTTCTTTGTCTGTAAAATAGATAGGGCTAGTAATAGCATCCACCTCGTGGGGTTGCTGAGACAATGGAATGTGTAAACATGGTGATGATGACAAAGCACCTCTGACTGTACCGTGTGATCAGGTATGTCACGTAGTTTCCTTATATGTATAAAACATGATATTTACATGCTTTTATTATATACCATATATCTACATTATATAGTGTTAGCTATTTTTATTATCCTATTATTTGATAGAGCAGCAAATAAAATGTGTAACAAGATTTGTGAAATACCATAGACTAAATGCCAGTCACTCCTTTCTTAGCTCGTTCTATTACAAGATTCAGCCAGCTTCCTCCTCTGGTAGCCTGCCTCCTTCCCTCCCTCCCTTCCTTCCTTCCTTCCTCCCTCCCTCCCTCCCTCCCTCCCTCCTTTCCTTCCTTCTTTCCCTTCTCTTTCTCCCTCCCTTGCTCTCCCTCTCTCTCTCAAATAGCTTTTATTTATTGTAAGAACACACAATATAAAATCTACCCTCTTAAGTTTTAAGTGTGCAATACAGTATTGTTAACTATAGGTAGGATGTTACAAAGCAGATGGCTAGAACTCACTCATCTTGTCTAACTGAAACTTTATGTAAACATTTTAGATGAAGTAAACAGCCGCAGTAGAACATGCTGTTATGACAAGCGTCCTGAAGGTGGCAGCAGAGGTCTAAGGTTTGGAAAATGTAGATTTTTGTAGACAGAATATATGATTTGGAGGGGAGGGGAAAATTATCCCACGGTCCTGTTTTTGTATCTTAAATTACCCTTTGTTATTATTGCTGGGAAAGGATGTGTCAGGTTATTTCGGTAAGCGACTCTAAGGCAAATCATATCTGGGAAGTGGGAGCCTGTTATTGTTCATTAAAACCTCAGGCAAAATGAAAGCATTAGTGCATTAATAGGATGCAGGAAGTGAAATTGGTGGTGAAGGTGAGGTAGAGGGCTTGTAGCAGGAAGCAGAGGGCTCCCAGGTTGTGGGTGGGTACGCCTTTTGGCTCCAGGACTCTGATCAGCAGGCAGAGGCCCAGCCAGGGGAAGTCAGCTGAGTCCTCTAAATCGCGGGGTCCGAGCGGAGTCCCCTCTTGTCTGGGTTTAAGGCTTGAGCCCCTGGAATCACCTCATTCAAGCTTTAAATAATAGGTAGAGCCTACAATGTCTATGCATACAAATCAGATTCTCTGTATCTAATAGAGATCAGGGGAATAATAAAATGGATCAAAGGAGGCCAGGAACATTGTCAAGGGTTCCGGTTTAGTTGCTCTCAGCAACTAAATATGAAATACTTCATAGAGTCCACCAGATGGCAGAATTGCACCACAAAATACTTAACACCCACCGGTTCCAGCTTGGAAGCTAAGTGGAGCTCTACAATCACACCTGTTTCCCATTTGCAGCAATAATTGGAATTATGCTTATAAGGAGCAATTATTTGCACTTTCTGTAATACATTTTTTTTGTTAATAGTGGTTGCTTTAGGTGTACTTCAGTAAATGTTTTGGGAAGAAGAGAATCTAAAGGTTGTATTGTCTCTGACTTTCTGTATGTTATGATTCAAAATTATATGTGAAAAAAAAGAAAAAAACTAAGCAGCATGTGAATCAAGGTATAATATCCCCACCGCAAGAATATATCAACTGCTGTGAAATTGCAAGACAAAAACAACATAAAATTGTTCGGTTCATAATTTACTCTTTGATTTGTAGCCTATGGCTTTTCTCTAAAAGCATAAAACAAAAAGATTACAAAATATGGCTTATGTCATTTACATATTTTATAACCACTTATGTACAAAACAGCTCTCTGTAAAATGCGTCTATGTGGTTGAAAAGATTGAAACGGTCATGCTCGAACAGGGCCTGTATGTCAAATACCTGGCACAAGCCTCACACGTAGCAGGGATCATGGTAAATGAATGCCGTTGTTCCGTTTATTAAGAATAGTTTAGGGGGTAGGAGTGCAGCAATCCTTTAGGCGGTATAGGGGCAGCCCCACAGTGAAATAGCAGGCTGTTGCTTTAGTGGAAACATCACAGGGTGAGCTGTCTGCTGCACCCCCCAGCTGACTATGTCAGGCCTGGAAAAGCATGGGCTCTACCTTTCAACAGACACTACAGACCACAGTGTTCAGCAGTGGACCATGAACACCTTTTGAGAATAGCAAAGCCATTTTTCCCCTCCTATTTTGTTTTGTTTTGTTTTTCCCTCCCTACGCTGTTACACAGCGTAACAGGCAAAAATGAGTGGCCTTTGTAGCTGGGATCATCCAACTTTCAACATGGATTCTTAGGTTGATGAATCGATGGGCTCCTAGTAGGCACAGCTGGGGTGAATTCCTTAATTAAGCTAGGTCTCCTATTCGGGCCAATTTAGACTCCATTCATGAAGCTTTTCTTTCCCTTTCTTTCCTCCTCCCTGCCTTCCTTCCTTTCCTCCCTGACTCTTCCTCCTTCCTCCCTCCCTTTTTTCTTTCTTGGCATGCCAATGCCTTATTCCTTACTGTGTGCCATTCATTTTGGTTCCAAACTTTGGAAGTAAGCACTCTATTTGACTTATTTCCACTATGGACTGAATTCTGCTCTTTCTGCCCGTGTCCTGTGTTGAAGTCCTAACCCCTTAGTGCCTCAGCATGAACTGTATTTGGAGACTCTAAAGAAGCAATTAAAGTTAAATAAGGTGATTGAGGTGGGCCCTAATCTAATGACCAGTGTCCTTAATAACAAGAAATTAGGGCACAGACAGGTGTAGAGGAAAGGCCATGTGAGGACACAGTGAGAAGCCGAGAGAGCCCTCGACAGAAAGCAGCCCTGCTGGTCCCTTGATCTTAGACTTCTCAGCCTCTAGAGCTGGATCATTTTCTGTTGTTTAAGCCACCTGGTTTGCGGTACTTTGTTATAGTAGCCCCTAGCAAACTAACACATCCTCTGAGATTCTTTTTTTTTTTTTTTAAATATGGAACACTTCGTGAATTTGCGCTTCCTCCTTGCACAGGGACCACGCAGAACTCTCTGGATCATTCCAGTTTTAGTATATGAGCTGCTGAACGAGTGCTCCCCTTAGATTCTTTAATCCCCCAATTTACCAGAGTTTTTAAAAAATTGGCTCTGCTGGACCTGGGGCCTCCCCTGTTGCCACACGCCACTGTCATGGCCAACGTAACTGCGGTTGCGTGAGGGTGAGCCGACCCTGAGCTACAGCATTTCCCAACAGCCCTGCACACTAGTTCATTTTAATCTGTAATATTGCTGGTGTTCGTGAGTGTGATCAGGAGACAGAGGAGACTCAAAAATGTGGTGCTGTGTGGGTACGAAGGAAGGAAGACCATGACCAAAGATAAAAATTTTGGCCTAAAATGTCCTCTTACTGTTGTGCTGGCAAAGTTTTTCTCCCTCCGTGCAACAGACGCGTGTGGGAGCGCTCATCAGAATCCCCGTGTTTGGGTGAAAACACTGGAAGACAGCAGATGGCAGCATAACCTCGAACATGATTATTTTAGAGCAAAACCACTGCTTCTGTGTCTTTCTTTTCTTTCTCTCTTTCTTTTTTTTTTTTTTTTTCCTTTTTCTTTTTTCCTAGTGGGCAAGTTACTGGAACCTTTAAAAAAATGATTATTTATGGTGCAAACTTAGAAAAGCAATTATGCCTGTTAAGTTCCTGCCCGTGGCCTGTGTTACAAAGTGTCAATCAGCAAGATCCCCCTTGAAAGGCCTCTAGGCCAGTACATGGTTATTCAGCTACCCCCTTGGAGAACCCCAACTTGGATTTAACATATTTTGAAATTACATGTCGGACATGTTCCCAGCCTTCTTTCAAGTTCCTAAAGATAAGTTTACCAAATGTTCAAGTAATAATGATTCTCAGAACTTACAGCAACAGAGTGGGAAGACGGAGAGCTGCCTTTTAGACAGCAGCATACATGCTACTCTGTAATGGATGGACGGATAGATACCCTGCAGATTTTCCCCATTCATTTTCCAAATAGTTGCTTCAGGGAACTCCAAGAAGGACCATTGTCAGCAAAATCTAAAACTCTATACCAGGGGTCAGCACACTTTTTCTCTACAGGCCCAGGTAAGTAAATATTTTCAGCTTTTTGGGCCACATGGTCTTTATCACAACTCTGCGGCTGTCCCCCCAAAGCAGCCACAGATAATACATATAGCAGCGGGCAAAGCTGTGTTCCAATAAAATTTTATTTACAAAAGCAGGCAGGCAGATTTGGCTGTGTGTCATCGTTCACCAACATCTGCTGGGCCTGCTATACCTCTGAGGAAGACTCTGTATGGGGTTTGAACTCATCTATACACTTTGCTTTCCCTCATTTTTTCCCCCTCCCTTAAATGCTGCTATGTTCCACACATATTTCAATTATGGTCTTGTGTCATCTTTTTTCTTGAAGGTAAAATGTTGGATTGGGTGGAGTAGGGAACTGACTCTTGAGCTTGATGTTATAGATCAGTCTGATCACGGTGTTGGCCTGGGCATATCTCATTTTTTTTCTTCCCATGGGACCCATCTGGGTTGGGCACAGTCTTAGGGAAAAGGGTTTAGACTTGGGATTGTGCTCAGAAACGGTCCAGTAAGTATGAAGGCAATGGAGAAAATGCTCTTTAGGTATCCTGGGGGTAAAGCATGTGCCTATTAACTAAACAACCAGCTTAGGAAGTAAATTACATTAGTAATTCTATTAGAGATCATGTACATATACATTTATGAACAGTGGCCTGTATGTAAAATATGCATTAAACATATGCATTAAATTCTCAAGAAGTTGATGTATTTATTAATTATCAATAATCAGGTCCCATGGGTGCTAATTCCACATACAGTCCACTTGAGGCCATTTGCCAATGTCTAGTCTCTAGTGGAAGATGGTTTAGATGGAGATAATGATGATGAATGTGGAAATCAGCAAACATGAGGTCCTCAACGCTATCTTCAGGCAGACCCAAGCCCTGAGTGACCCCAGACTGTTTTGCTTCTTGAAGATATTCCCTTGAGGGAATTGACCTTCTAGGTTATTTCCCACCTATCCAGACTGGAGCAGATCCCAGGGGAATAAAGCAAATAATTTCCAGGAATTCACCCTGGTGAATTTCTTCTGTGGCAGGTAGAGATGGAAGGAGGCTTTGGGTAGCTTCTGGCCTCACCTTAATTCTACCATGAAATCTAAGCATCTAAGAACATTATAGGAGTGAAGCCCTTGAATATGAAACTGAAGCTGATTAAGGATACCTCTTCTTTCACACAAAAGCCCCTCAAGATACACTTTGCAAAGATATACTTTGTATGGATTAATTTATGAGTAAACTCTGTCATCTGTATGTGTAGTATGATACCCATTGATTAAAAAGTAGGCAGAAACCTGTGGTTGGCCTTCAAATATTGAGCTGGGGTCATTTGAATTCCTGCTTTATGTCAGCTCTCATAGGGAAGTAAAGGAATTCCAGAGACTTACCTGTACAAGGAGAGACTTTGTCTATTTTCATCTTTCTTGACAGTTTGGAAATCTTATTGCGTGGCCTGGGTTACAGAAATAGACAAAATGAAAAAGAGAAATCTGCTCTGTAGGAACAGACTTGGAAAATGTGGTTGCTAAGATAGTGATAGGCTTTATGTAGGGGGGACTTTCCATTATAATTATACTCAAAGAACCAGAAAAGTGAACTCAGATGAAAAACATACCTTGGGTACTTGGAAAATGTGCCTCTATAGACAGGTTGTGTAAAACCTTATCAAAGGAATTATCCATAGGAAGACTTGAGAATTTGTTTACGGCTTTGGGGTGAAAAGTACTGCCTAAGTTGTTTTAATTACTGGCTGAAATTTGGTGGAAAGAGGAAAAAAAAATCCTCCAGATGATACAAAGTAGACTTATTTCCTCATCCATGGATAATTTTTGGGAAACATTTTCATTTTCCACCCTTACTTGACAAGCTTTGAATATGTATTTTCACTGCATATCTGAACATCTTTCCTGGGTTCCAGAACTGTGTTGTCCAGTATGTCAGCCACCAGCCCCGTGTTGCTACTAAGCACTTAAAATGCAGCTACTGTGACTAAGGAACTGAATTGTTAATTTTACTGAATTTCAGCTAATTTAAATTTAAACAGCCACATGTGGTTATGGCCACTTTATTGGGGGCAGGACAGATATAGAGCATTTCCATCATCGTGGAAAGTTCTATGTAGTGCCCTGTTCTAGAGTGTGAGAGATCCAAGTTTTTCTTTTTAATTTTTTATTGTTATGTTAATCACCATACATTACATCATTAGTATTAGATGTAGTGTTTCATAATTCATTGTTTGTGCACAACACCCAGTGCTCCATGCAGAACGTGCCCTCTTTAATACCCATCACCAGGCTAACCCATCCTCCCACTCTCCTCCCTTCTAGAGCCCTCAGTTTGTTTTTCAGAGTCCATCGTCTCTCACGGTTTTTCTCCCCCTCCGATTTCCCCCCTTCATTCTTCCCCTCCTGCTATCTTCTTTTTTTTTTTTCTTAACATATATTGCATTATTTGTTTCAGAGGTACAGATCTGAGATTCAACAGTCTTGCACAATTCACAGCGCACACCAGAGCACATACCCTCCCCAGTGTCTATCACCCAATCACCCCATCCCTCCCACCCCACCCCCCACTCCAGCAACCCTCAGAGAGATCCAAGTTTTATTCACAGAGTTGTTTTTAATCTTGGTTTTCTCCCAGCTGACAAAGTGTAAAAAGGAAGGCTATGAAGAAGGTAACTTTGCTCCCATTTTATTCAGACAGTCTTAACATTTGTTCAAAACTCTTTTCCCCCTATTCTGAGTAATTCCATTTCTTTTTATCTGCAGCATTTTGTATTTGTTTTTTCTCATGTAGTGAAATACAAACAGTAATTTCAGGAAACTCTTAGTTGTGCTTGAAATATCCTCACTAATCCTTAGAGTCATAACTGAGTGGCCAATCCCATATTCTTAGTAGAAAAGACAGAAAAGAGAAAGATCTGTTTTCTTTGTTTGTGCCAAACAGGAAAATGCTGCAGTTTAGCAATAGAAAATTCAGAGGGAGGAAACTTTTTAGGTCTTGAAAATGGACTCAGAGATGTGCGTGTTAATGTACCTTCCTGTTCTCTTTAATTTCTCAGGAGGTTATCGGTGAGTATCCAACTTAGGCTTTTGTTTTTGTTTTTGTTTTCGGTCTCAACGTTAAGTACACATTAGCTTCAGGAAAAAGAATAAACCTTTATTTTTATTTTTTACTTAGAATTGAAAAAAATTAAAATGTATTCAGCTTACATCAACCCTCCCCCTCTTATACACACAAAACATCCAGAAGATTTTGGATACACTTTTACATATTTGTTTTCCCATTTGAATAATGGGAAAAAAGTTGAACAATAGTTTACACGTTGATGTCTGAAGGATATATAAAAAACCTGAAATATTTTGTCAGAAAAAATTTTCAGCAAGCACATTTGAGTGGACAGTATGTTTCTTTTTTTTTCCTTAAGGTCAGTCTTGCAGACTAAGAGACCATGGACTTGGAAATTCATGCTATATTGAAGGAACCTATATTTTTAGGTCATGGTTTACAACCTTGTGTAAATATATTTCAGGATGTACGTAATGATCTCAAAATGGTCATATACCATCAAAACGGTCAAAATGATAATTTTCTAATAATTCCATCAGGAAAAACAAATTGAAAGTGAAACATGTTGAAATTATGAGGGAGCAAGCCACCTGAGAGCACCAGTCCTGTCTGTTTTGTCCCCGAGGTAAATCCAAGTGCCCCCAAGGCCCTGTGCTGTACTTGGTTTCTATAGAATGAATGCATTTAAATGTACCAGTCAGTTTGTCTATTATTATGTAGTAAGAAACATAACCACAGGAACGTTGGGGATCAGGACCTCCTCTGGATGATTTTCAAGGCTGGAGACCCTACTGTCCAGAGAGGCAGGCGGTGACTTGGGATAAGCAGCCCTGGAAAGGTTTCTAGAGAGGCAGACCCAAGTGTCAGAGACAGATGGGGTTAATGGTCCCTGCTGGCATTTATACTTTAAGGAGCTTCCCAGCTTTCTGGTTGATGTAAAGTAGAAGGATGGGAGTGGAGGAGAGTCATTCCCTAGGTCCACATCAACACCCAGATTCCCATTCTTTCTCCTTTATCTTGTCTCATCTGTAGATTGTCAGAAAAATACATCAGCGGCATTGCACCCCACTCAAAAGATTGCCAACACCTTCTCCAAATAAGAGTGATCAACATATTTAATAGACTTCAGCTGTCTTTTTGGGTGATTTGGCAAAAAACTTAACTGAAAAAGTCAGATTTAAAAAGAAGCACTGCTTTATTGCTTAAATGTGGAAATAATAGAGACCACCAGCTAATAGTTTCATGAAAAAGAAAGTTAAATATGTCCATTGCTACTTCAATAGCGTATACATAAATGGAAGGTGACAAAGGGGAGTAACATGTGAAAAGGGGCTCAAGTTTGCCCTGAACTCATTACTATTCTGAGCTCTCCACGCACAACAGTGATCTGCATGTCATCTGAAGAAGCTGAGAAACAATCTGCAAACCCTCCAACCGTGCTGTCTCCAAATAAATAAAGGTGCAGTGCAATTCACTTTTCAATGTCTCCCTCCCTCCCTCCAACCCACTCTTACCTCTGTTTCTCCTTGAAAGTGATTCTTGACTTTGCGCTTTCCTCTTGCCCTTGGATGCTGGCTGGACTCCAAGCAGCAGTGGAAACTTGTGAGTTTGGCAGACCTGACTTGTGAAATTATGCAGTTTGGTACATTTAGCCCATTTAGCCAAGATGTGACAGCAGTGACGTGATGTATGCAGAGAAAGGCACGATTCTTGACAGCTGTTGAGAGTCCTTCAAAGAAATATATGTCCCCTACAAGCTTTCATTCTGAAGTTGGTGTACTCCTCCGAGGTGGCCCAGAAATCATACAGCAGCTCATCTTGTTTCTTCCTTCCTCCCTCCCTTCCTTCCTTTTTCTTCCTTCCCTCCTTCCTTCCTTCCTTTTTCTTCCTTCCTTCCTTCCTTTCTCTTTCTTTTTCTTTCTTTCTCTCTCTCTTTCTTTCTCTCCTTCTTCTCCTCCTCCCCTTCCTTCTCCTCCTTCTCCTCCTCCTCCCCTCCTTCTTTACATTCTACGAACTAATTGAACTCTGAAAAACCATTTAAACACAAGTAGGGCATGATTTCAACACTTCCAAAAAAATAGAAATAAAAAAGCGGCTGATATTTGAAATCTTGTTTTCTCTAGCCCTGCCCCCAGAGCCTCAAAAACATTTAATAATAAATAGATAAAACTCCACCGAGGACAGAAACCCCTCCCCCCCAACAGTTTTGTATTAGTTGGGGCTCTTGTCTCTTTCTACATCTGGGTTTATAGGTAACTTCTTTGAGCCTCCCCGACTCTTCAGTTCTCTAAGCAGGAGATGAGAGCTCCTAGGACTTACTATAAAGATGGGATTTAAAACTCCGTGAATCTTAAAATATGAATAACTGAAAGGAAACCCGAGTGCCAGTTTTGACTTTCCCATCTGGAATGGTTGTGGCTTTTATTTCCTCTGCACCTGCCTCTCATCCTTTTCTTTGGGAACAAACACAGTCAGCAGGGTATCTAGAAAGGATATTAACATATTCAAGTTTCCGGTTTGGGAACAGTGAGTCTCCTGTTCCCCCAGCCCCCCTGAAGTGAGGTGTGGAAGCATCCTGATGTTTTATTCCCCTGATGAAAGAGCAGGAGGCAAAGACAGATTAGGTTTTGTGGAATGGGGCAGCCAGAAAATAAAGGTGGCTGGGTCTACTTCTAGGGACCTGACATTTACTAGCTGCCTGTCCGTATTCTCATCCTTGGAATTAGAAATGGGCTTGCTCTCCTGGCCCCCTTGTTGCAGCAAGAGCTGCTATGGGTGTTGCTGCTGGACTTTGTAAGGAAGTCTTGTGCATGCTGTCTGTGGCAGATTGCAAAACATGGTCTCAACCTTTCACCCCTTCTTGTGACCATGCCTCCTTTCAATGTGACTTTGCAGTTCCTTCTATCAAAAGGTAGCATCTGTTTTCCACTGCACATGGGCTGACCTGCTATGGTCTTTAGAATGTGGTAGAAGTGATGATGAGCCAGGAGTCGATGACCTCTGCTGCAGAATTCCAAGATGACCACAGTGACCCTCACCCTGTTATTCTCCTTGCTTTGAGTTGGTCAGAACCTGTGAGTATGATGAATTATCACTGTTATGAGTACATTGTAGTGGAAGGGATTTTTAGAAAATATAATTAGCTTTACCAATCAGTTGACCTTAAGACAAAGAAAGTATTCGGTGGGCCTGACCTAATCCCACAAGCCACAAGACAATCTGGGTCTGGAGGTCAGAGACTGGGGAAGTCAGAGATCTGAAGCCTGGGAACTATTGGAAGCGTCCTTTCTGGTTGGAGAGGGCCCTGTGATAAGGAGTGTGGGAAGCCTCTGGTTTGCTGAGAGTCACCTCTGACTGACAGCCAACAAGGAAACAAGGACCTCAGTCCTACAACCGCAGGAATTTAATTCTGCCAACACCAAGAATAAGATGGGAAGCAGATTTTGTTCGCCCTAGAGTCTCCAGACATGAACTCAGACCACCTTTTTTCAGCCTTGTGATGTCCAGAGCAGAGAAGCCAGTCATGTTCCACTGAACTGATTTACAGAACTGTGAGCTAATAAATGATCGTTGTGTTAAGTTCATGGTAATTGTTATTACAAGAGTAGAAAATTAAAACAGTTTCAAAAGACCTGTGCATTTCTGTCCTCCCCTGGAACCTTGCCAAGGTCATGAGACCATGCCCAGACTCTTCTACAGGGAAGGGAGTGCAACTGAAGTGCCCCCACTGCAGGCTGGGCTGTTTCTAGAAGCAGAGCCATGTTATCCCCCCAGAAGCCCGGAGTTCAGCCCGGAGTAGAACCACCCAGCTTATCCTAGTCTAGATTGCTAACCTGCAGAATCATGAGTGCTGCAGTCTGAATATTTGTGTCCCCCCTAGATTCATATGTTGAATCCTAACCCCTGTGTGATTAGGGCATGAGGACAGAACCCTCACGAATGGGATGGGTGGTCATATAGAAGAAGTTCCAGAGAGATCCCTCACCCCTCTGCCATATGAGGTTACAGCAAAAAGGTGGCTGTCTATGAACCACAATTCAGGCTCTCACCAGACACCAAATTTGCCAGTGCCAAGGTCTTGGGCTTCCCAGCATTCCAAACCATGAGAAATAAATGTTGTTCTTTATAAGCCACCCAGTCTGTGGAATTTTGTTGTAGTAGTCTGAACAGACTGAGACAATGAGCTACAAGAATGACTGTTGCTTGGTCTGTTATGTTTTGGGGTGGTGTGTTACACAGTATTATCTCATTGGCACACCATCTATCCTCGTGAGCAGGCCCCACCCTTTGGATGTCTTTGCTTAATGCTGACATGTACACCATCACATTTAGAAGGGGCGGACTGATGGTGCTGTCTCGTGATGAGACCTCATTTCTGTGAAGTATTCAGGAGAGCCAGTGAGACTGTGGCCCAGGTTTTTCTTGTTCAGATGGAATCTTTTCCTCTGAGGGGTGGGGATCTCAGAGGATTTGGGTGTATTGCTAATGGTGTGCTGGCCATGATTATACAGTATGCCTCTCTCTCTGGGAAACACTATTCATACAGATTTCTTTATCCTGACCTGTGGACCCTGATCTAGTCTCTTTCCACACCCCACCCCACTTGTCCCAGGCTTCTTTTGTTCTGGGTAAGGGAAGAGCAGCTTAGTGCACTGAGTCCCAGAGGGAGAGATGCATAGGTATGTCTGTGACCTAGAGTCTCTTGTCTTTATGAGTCCCCTTCACCTGTGCATACCCTCCTTGGAGACCTGGGACATTCCTTTGCTATAGCATCTGTTGTATTGCCTTTGGGAGTCCACCTGTTTCTTCCACACTAGACCCTGTGCTCCTGGCACACAAATCCTTTGTTTTATTCATGTCTGACTCGTGGCACACATCGCAGTGCCTGACACCCATGGGCACTCAAATATCCATTGAATAAATGTGACTACATATGAGGGTACACATATGACCATTTTTCCGTTAAAATAATTTTTTGGGCCATTCTTTAAAAAAAAAAAAGATGTGAAATCATGAAGAGACAAAGGTCCCCAGGCATGATATCTCTGTGCGGTACGTAGGGCTAGAAATAGCTGTTGTACGGGGCTGGAACTTCAAAGGCTGCAGGGGCACTAAATGTCGCCATGTTTGATCTATAGTCTCTATCAGAGAAGAGAAGGGCATGAGAGACTGGGGAGCTGATAAAAGCAAGCATCTTGTTTCAAGTTCAAAGCAGTGCTTTTGTGACCTGTTACATTATCAGGAGTGACACATCCCACCCGTGCGCTCTGGACAAACCTTTGGGCGTCACCACCTCTGTCTGGGCTACGAGCTATGGGCACCTCTCTCGGCTGTAAGTGCGGGGTCTGTGGCATCCCCGGGCCGCCAGTGGTTGACCCCAGTGACTGCCTGCTTTTAAGCCAGGTGTGTGTTTTATTTTCCGTCAGAGCTATTTCATTCCTGTCCTAAAACATCAGATTTAGGGGATACTTAAGGACACAGAAGGAACAATTGAATCTCCTTTCTGAAATGAGATGTTTTCACTGGCAAGTATAAATGTCTTCATCAAATAGTTGCTTCCAAGCAGATTCTGAATATGGGGAAGTGTAATTACAATACAGAATATGGCACTTTTTCAGGGATTGGGTATTTATAGGTTCTGGCTTCATCACATAGTATCTGTATGACTGTGGGTTACTCAGTCTCTATAAGCTTCAATTTCTTTACATGCAAACTAGACATCATAATATAAACAGGGTATTGTGAGTGCTGGGGGGCTGCTCATTCCTTACTCCTGATATTTCTTTCCATTTGGAAGGACCTCCTTCTTTCCTTTCTCCCCTCTCCATTATCAGATGAAGGCTAATAGACTCTCCACTTCTCCCTCACTCATTCCAGAATTCATTTACTCGATTGGTGGGTTTGAAAGAGCATGAGTGAGTAGTATGCCTCACTCTCTATCATTTCTCCTGGGGGCAGGCTGCTTACAGGGTGCCGGAACTTTTTCTGCTGGGATGGGACAAGGACAAAGGGAGGTCTGCTGCCCTCCCCCAGCACCACCTGACTTATCTGTCATGGTGGGCTCTGCGCTCTGATCCTTGCCTCCTGGTAATCATGTCCCATGTGTAATTTCCCCTCCCCTTAAAGGGTGGGCATGACTTGGTGACTTGCTTCTAACAAACAATATGGCAGAAGTGATGGGATATCACTTCTGAGATTAGGTTACAAAAAGATTGTGATTTCTGTCTTTCTGGACCCCTCTTTATATCATAGAACCCTCAAGCCAAGCAAGCTGCTCCGTTAGAAATGGCCCTAAGGAGAGGTCCACATAGCAGGGCACTAATGTCTCTGGCAATAGCAAGCAAGGAACTGAGGCCCTCAGTCCAACAGCCTGAGGAACTAATCCTGCCAATAGTCAGTGAATCTGGAAGCCAGTCTTCTCCTAGTTGAGCCTTTAGATGACCACAACCCCTGCCAACACCTTGGTCGTAGCCTCATGAGAGTCCCTGAACTGGATCCCTAATCAGCTCTGCTGCATGAAGATTCCTGACCCACATAAATTGTGAGGTAAGAAATGTTTGTTATTTAAAGCTACTAAGTTTTGGGGTTATTTGTTACACAGCAATAGGTAACTAATAGAGTTGGATAGACCTGGGTAATTCTTTTTTTTTTTTTTAAGATTTTATTTATTTATTTGACAAGGGAGAGAGAGATAGCGAGAGAGGGAACACAAGCAGGGGGAGCGGGAGAGGGAGAAGCAGGCTTCCCGCTGAGCGGGGAGCCCAATGCGGGACTCGGTCCCAGGACCCCGGGATCCCGGGATCATGACCCGAGCCTAAGGCAGATGCTTAACGACGGCTCCCCTAGACCTGGGTAATTCTTGTTCAGTTTTGGGAAGCCCTTTGTCCCTCCAATGTAAGTGTATTCTCCAGCCTCACCCAGATTGGTCATGAAGATGGTGGTTTGTTCCCCACCTGCATTTTTCTTCCTGTCTTACTTCCCAATTGTTTATTAATTCGAAACCTGGACAAGGGAGAGATGTGTTATTTATTACCCGCCAGCCCTCCACGAAAATCCTCCACATGAAGGCTTTTCATAGGGGTTACTTGTCTTTAAGAATTGCTGTAGGGATTGCTGCAAGTGAAGTTAGTAGTTTTGCCTGAGACAGCATTTCCCCCGTCTCTCTGCTATCACTAGAAATGCTCATGCTCTTTCTAGTCCTGTTACAGGCTTATGCTGGAGGCTTCTGTGCTTTGAAGTCTCTCCATCTCCGAACCCAATTCACAAATTTTTCCAAGGCCACTGTCTTGGCTTTCCGTTTGCTCCTCCTATCAAAACCTCCCCATCTGAAGCCCAGATCCCAGGAGTAGAAATCTCAAGTTCATGTGAAGTCAGTGTGGGAGGAATTTGGGGGCTTAAGCAGATGCTGAAATTTGAGATCACTTCAGAAGGAGGACAGGCTTTCCTACCTGATCGTAGAGGCATAACCATGTTCCTTCGGGGAGAAGCAAAGAAAGAAATCCAGACTATTATTAAATAGTTAGACTTCTCAGAAAGTGTTAACAAGGCTGCAAGCATTTGGGCACCCTTTGGTTTTTCTCACTTGTTCTTTCTCAGTTCGGGGAATTTAAACGTGTGCACTAATTCCAAGGCTTTGGTCACTCCTGGACATTTCTCAAACATGCTCCAGGATTGCCCCTGATGAATAGCCTCTCACTAGGAGTCATAACTCCCTGGAGGGCAGGGAGTGGGCACAGTTTGACCCCCTCTGGAGGGAAAGAGGGAGAGACGTGGGGCCTGGCATCTCAAGAAAATTAAAATGTGCTGTTTCCATTTCTTCCCTTGCATCCTATTTCAGATTCTGTTTTTTTTTTTTTTTTTAAAGGATTTAAAAGCAGAAAAACAGCATTTGGATTTTATAAAATACAACAGATCAATTCCTACTTGTGGTTTTACCCTGGAGCCTGGCATACAGAACTGTTCTAACAGATATTTTTCAAAAATCATTAGGCTCACCAGAATTTAAGCTGGCCCATGACTTTTGGATTGGATCCATTTTTTTTTTTTAATCTAATACTTTTCCACCCCCAGTGGTCTCTGGCCTTTAATCCTGCTCTCTATAACACAAATTTAGGAAAAAAACATGTATTTGCCCACTGAAGATATACTTTCATATTCTTTCACATTCATGGGTTTCTGAGCAGACGTAACTGCTTGAATAGGAAAGAAAAGCACAGCTGATGAATTTCCTACTGTTTAGTCAGCCTCCATGATTTTTAATACTCCTCAATTTCTGATACCAACCTCTCAATTTCCTTTGGGGCTACCCTGGTGATATGCTTATTTTTGTATCTGCATTAGATTATCTAGGGTAATCAAAAATCATTGATGATAGTTATTTAAAAAGGGTTTTATTTTAGGAGACATTATATAATTTTAATGTACAGTTAATATGTAATATATCTGCATAGTTAATTTGTGAAAGTCCCTATCATTTAACTGGGGCACTGGATTAGTTTCCTATTGCTACTGTAATAAATTACCAAAAACTGAGCATTTAAAACAACACACTTTTTAAAAATCTTACAGTTCTGGAAGTCAGAAGTCTGAAATGGGTCTCGTGAGGCTAGATGTCAGCAGGGCTGGTTCCTTCTGGAGGCTTGGGGGCGGGAGGATCTGTTTTCTTGCCTTTCCCAGTTTCCAGAGGCTGCCTGTATTCCTTGGCTCATGGCCGTGCAGGGCTCCAATCTCTGTTTCCTTTGTTATATCTCCTTTGACTCTGACATTCATGCCTCCTTCTTTCACTTACAAGGACCCTTCTGATTCCAGTGGGCCCACTCAGGTAATTCAGGAAAAAAAAATCTCCCTATCTCAGGGTCCTTAAACTAGTCACATCTACAAAGTCTCTTTTTGCCATGGAAGGTAATGCATGCACAGGTCCCAGGGATGAGTACGTGCCCATTTTCAGTGGACAGAGTCATTATTCTCTTAGCCATAGGCTTTTTCAGAAGAACACTTACTTCGGTGTCATGAAATACAAGGGTCTCAGACTGTCTCTGTTTGATGGTTGGTACCAAGGCCAGGATGAGACAAATGCTACAGTCCTTATTATCATTATTGCTATTTTTTTTAGACAGGATACAACAGAGTTTATTGCTGTTTTCTTTTGAATTCTCAGGTAACTCTGAGACCATTTTGGTGTGCCAACTTGCCCTATTATAGAAGGGATCATCTTGAATTCAATAAATAAACCATTCAGTATCTTTTCATGTCTTCTGCCCATTTTTTGACTTGATTATTTGTTTTTTGGGGGTTGAGTTTGAGAAGTTCTTTATAGATCTTGGATACCAGCCCTTTATCTGTAGTGTCATTTGCAAATATCTTCTCCCATTCTGTGGGTTGCCACTTTGCTTTGTTGACTGTTTCCTTTGCTGTGCAGAAGCTTTTATCTTGATGAAGTCCCAAAAGTTCATTTTTGCTTTTGTTTCACTAGCTTTTGGAGATGTATCTTGAAAGAAGTTGCTGTGGCCGATGTCAAAGAGGTTACTGCCTATGTTCTCCTCTAGGATTTTGATGGATTTTTGTCTCACATTGAGGTCTTTCATCCATTTTGAGTTTATCTTTGTGAATGGTGTTAGAGAATGGTCGAGTTTCATTCTTCTGCATGTTGCTAATTTTCCCGGCACCATTTATTGAAGAGACTGTCGTTTTTCCATCGCATATTTTTCCTGCTTTGTCGAAGATTATTTGACCATAGAACTGAGGGTCCATATCTGGGTTCTCTATTCTGTTCCATTGGTCTATATGTCTGTTTTTATGCCAGTACCATGCTGTCTTGGTGATCACAGCTTTGTAATATAGCTTGAAATCAGGCAACATGAAGCCCCCAGCTTTGTTTTTCTTTTTCAACATTTCCTTGGCGATTCGGGGTCTTTTCTGATTCCATACAAATTTTAGGATTGTTTGTTCCAGCACTTTGAAAAATGTCATTGGAATTTTGATCGGGATGGCATTGAAGGTATAGATTGCTCTGGGTAGCATAGACATTTTAACAATGTTTCTTCTTCCGATCCATGAGCATGGAATATTTTTCCATCTTTTTGTGTCTTCTTCAATTTCTTTCATGAGTGTTCTGTAGTTCCTAGAGTATAGATCCTTTACCTCTTTTGTTAGGTTTATTCTGAGGTATCTTATGGTTTTTGGTGCTATTGTAAATGGAATCGTTTCTCTAATTTCTTTTTCTACAGTCACATTGTTAGTGTATAAGAAAGCAACTGATTTCTGTGCATTGATTTTGTATCCTGCCACATTACCGAATTGCTGTATGAGTTCTAGTAATTTGGGGGTGGAGTCTTTTGGGTCTTCCACATAAAGTATCATGTCATCTGTGAAAAGAGAGAATTTGACTTCTTCTTTGCCAATTTAAGAAGACATACAAATGGCTAACAGACACATGAAAAAATGTTCATCATCATTAGCCATCAGGGAAATTCAAATCAAAACCACATTGAGATACCACCTTACATCAGTTAGAGTGGCAAAAATGGACAGGGAAAGAAACAACAAATGTTGGAGAGGTTGTGGAGAAAGGGGAACCCTCTTACACTGTTGGTGGGAATGCAAGTTGGTACAGCCACTTTGGAGAACAGTGTGGAGGTGCCTCAAAAAATTAAAAATAGAGCTACCCTATGACCTAGCAATTGCACTCCTGGGTATTTACCCCAAAGACACAGATGTAGTGAAAAGAAGGGCCATATGCACCCCAATGTTCATAGCAACAATGTCCGCAATAGCCAAACTGTGGAAAGAGCCGAGATACCCTTCAACAGATGAATGGCTAAAGAAGATGTGATCCATCTATACATGGAATATTACTCAGCCATCAGAAAGGATGAATACCCAACTTTTACATCAACATGGATGGGACTGGAGGTGATTATGCTAAGTGAAATAAGTCAAGCAGAGAAAGACAATTATCATATGGTTTCACTTATTTGTGGAACATAAGGAATAGCATGGAGGACATTAGGAGAAGGAAGGGAAAAATGAAGGGGAGGAAATCGGAGGGAGAGATGAACCATGAGAGACTATAGACTCTGAGAAACAAACAGGGTTTTAGAGGGGAGGGGAGTGGGGTGATGGGTTAGCCTGGTGATGGGTATTAAGGAGGGCACATACTGCATGGAGCACTGGGTGTTACACGAAAACAATGGATCATGGAACACTACATCAAAAACTAATGATGTATTGTATGGTGACTAACATAACATAATAAAATTAAAAAAAATAAACCATTCAGTAAATAAATCATTTAGTTTAGGAACCAGTAGGTTTAGACTACCTGAAACTACATGTCTTGCTATAATTAAATAGGAGCAGACTGTTTCAGATTCTACATGTATGCATGCACACACTACATGTAAAATAAAGGCACATTTAACATCTACAGAATCTACAACCCATCACTGGAAAGTTTCCACGAAGGCAAGAAGACCTGTCAGGCTATTCTTTTGAGTTTATCTACCTGCAGATTTTAATTTCCTGGCATACTTCAAGTGGAATAAAATCTTGATGATCTGTCCAAATTTCATCTGCCGTAATGAACGTTACAGATCATTAAAGATGACCATCTCTTGTGCTTCCTGTACATGGAAATCTCCACTGATTCTTCACTGCCCGCTTTATTTTTTTAAAATTTTTATTGTTATGTTAATCACCATACATTACATCATTAGTTTTAGATGTAGTGTTCCATGATTCATTGTTTGTGCATAACACCCAGTGCTCCATGCAGAATGTGCCCTCCTCAATACCCATCACCAGGCTAACCCATCCTCCCACCCCCCTCCCCTCTAGAACCCTCAGTTTGTTTTTCAGAGTCCATCGTCTCTCATGGTTCATCTCCCCCTCCGATTTCCCCCCCTTTATTCTTCTCCTCCCGCTACCTTCTTCTTCTTCTTTTTTTTCTTAACATATATTGCATTATTTGTTTCAGAGGTACAGATCTGAGATTCAACAGTCTTGCACAATTCACAGCGCTTACCAGAGCACATACCCTCCCCAGTATCTATCACCCAGTCACCCCATCCCTCCCACCCCACCCCCCACTCCAGCAACCCTGAGTTTGTTTCCTGAGATTAAGAATTCCTCATATCACTTCACTGCCTCCTTTAACTTTTCCTGTGCTTTCTCCCCCTTGTCTGTTAGATGAACATCACCAAAACTGTTCTTTCCACCTTTTTCTGAATATCCTTGGTGATTTCCAGCATCCCTTTCTTTTTTGTCTTATTGTCCTCTGCCTGGACATTGCCCCTCTTTTCTTCTCTGCACTAATCTTAGATCTACTAACTGAAGGTCCGAATCACATTATTTGGACTTGGTGAATTCTGTGGCACCTATGACGCACCCTGTTCACTTGGTATTTTGAGCAGGCTATTTTATTTGTGGCAAGGTGCAACTTTGAAATTTTCACGAATGTATTTTTTTTTCCCCTGGTCACTATTTGTCTCCTGTCCCTTCCCTCCTTTTCAGGCAGCTGCCAGAGCACTAGGGTTTTATTAACTTGTCCAAAGGATGCTATTGATGAGGGAACAGAAGGCAAGGGGAGGACAAAGCAGAAGCTGACACCCCAAAACCCCCCGACCCCAGATGGGATCTATGTGACTCTCCTCAGCCACTCCTGGATGCCCGAAAGCTAAGGAGAGGAAAAACACATAGTTAACCTATAAAGATCACAATCCTGCGAGACCTGAGTCTTCCTCAGTTTACAAATGCCTTAGCAATCTACAAGAACAAAGCATTTGTATCAATAATCTAGCTTCCAGAAGGAAATTAAGATACAATTAAATGTCCTTATAACCTGCAGCTCATTGACAGATACTTGAGGTGGGCAGAGTGTATTGTTCCTCCAGGAAGCTCCCAACGAGGGAAAAACAACCTTAACTTGATAATGGCATGGTCTCTGGTATCCTGTGAGTCTTCTTTAACATGAAAATCCTTTTGAAACCTCCCTTTTCCTTACCTCCCCCAACCCCATAGTAAATAATCAGCCACCCCTCACAAGCCCAGTGCAACAGCTCTTTCTTACCATGGGTCCTGTCCCCATGGTTTAATAAACCACCATTTTGCACCAAAGACGTCTCAAGAGTTCTTTCTTTGTCGTCGACTCTGGACCTCACCCCACCGAACCTCACCTATATTCCAAAACCCCATCACTATAGCCAAATCAAAGAGTTAATTCTCAGTTTTTGGGTTTTGAAAGCCTGGCCTTTGAATTTCACAAGGCAAGGTTCAGAAGGACATGGGGTCATAAGGTCTGTTCCAAAGCCAGTGAACTGTAAACAGGTGTGTGTGTGTGTGTGTATGTACACCGGGAGAACAAGACTTCCCCTAAGGGTGCACGGGGACATGGGCATGTCACCAAATCAGCTTCCAGATCCTCAGATTCCCTTTGTCCTCTTCTCTCAGATGGCTCTGTCTACAGACACACAATCTGGAGGGTTTCGTCTTGTTTTCATACTTGCCCTTTCCCCATTCCCCCCTTATTCTTGCGATGTTGAAAAAACTCTGAGTACCAAACCAAGGGATCCTGTGAAATAGGGATATTGAGAAAGCAACCTGCTGAGCTGACTGGCAAACAGGGCCTTTTACAACTCAAATGGCTCCTGATTCTTTGCTCTAAACAAAACTGAAGACCTGCTCAGGATTATTCAAAATAATCTTTGCTGTTAGGCCACTATGCTGTGTTCAGGATGTAACTCTGAAAAAGTTCAAAGAGTTGAAGGACATTGCTATAACAAAATCTATTCCGTTTCTAGCTACTTATTTTTTTTTTTTAAAGTTCTTTCAGTGCTGCTTATTAAAACAAGGAATGGCATTAATCCTGGCCTTTGTGTCATTCTAGCAACAAGTAATATTCATTCATGCAGAGATGAACTAATTAGGAAAAACAAACCAATTCTGTCCAATTTAATAAGAGATGAATTTCTGGTAGAATTTGAACTTTTTTTTAGAATTTGAATTTTTATGTTTAACATTTTAAATATATTTGTATTGTTATGAGAAGTATAATAATGTGTTGCCACAAGAAAAATTAAAAAAACAACAACGCAGTAGAACCTGTATAGTCATAGGAAATTTAAAAAAATGTAAATTTACATTCTTCTTATTTTTTTAGTAGTGAATTATGATAGGCTTATTTAGGAAAATTCTTTCAAGTATAATTTATTGTATTAGGATAAAGTTCTGTGGGGGAAAATGGAATGGAAACATGACTTTGAGGAATGTTATAAAACAAGATCACATGTATAATTATTTTTTTAAATGGACAATGGTGTGTGTCAAATTCCTTTGGAATTTAGATTCCATTGGAAACATTTAACAGAGTGGAGTAACAGCTTTATTTTAGACTTGCAATATTTACAGCTCACTGAGAGTCACATCTAGCAACTACTTAAACTTATGATAACGCAGATATGGCAACTTAAAATGTGTTAGGTAGGGGTACAAAGTCTTTGGAAATTATTTTAGGGCATAGATGAACAAAAAGAGTTGAACACCTGATCGTACAAATCATCCATAATGATTTAAAAACAAGATTTCAGATGAGGTTAATAACCTATAGACCTGGGATAGGGTTGTTGGCAGAGAGCATTGTTTCCAAGACCAATGGAGTGTGGACTCGCCTCTGACAGTGGGTGGGGCCTGGGGTGGGGGGGGATGATGGAACTTGCAGAGTCCAGTCTGAGAACTTCAGAACCACGGCCCTCACTCTGGTCTGCAATCTCTGGAAGCAGGTGGTATGTGACTAGGAGCAGGGGAGTAAAGATGGCTTCATGGGGGAAATGCCTGGGATTTTAGAAATTTTCGTTCATGTGGTTTCTTCTAGTGCCCCTTCTGGGTTGGAAGCCCGCGGCAATTACTCCTCTTATTAATGCTCCCTGTGTAGCTTATCTTCCTTTCTGATCTTACTTTTCCCACTGCCTCATTTGTGCTTCCTGAGATCATCTCCCAAATAAACTACCTGTGGCCAAATTCTATCTCAGGGTCTGCATTTGGAGACATCCAAACCAAGCCATGCACCATAAGTTACTTTCTTCAATAGAATACATTTAATTTCAATTCAACTTAACATGCGTTTATTGGGTGCATGCTAGGTTGGCTCTTGGGACACCTGATAACTACTTATTGATTAATTAATCAGGATGGAATTGCTGGCAGTATCATCTGATCTTCTTTCTACTGCATGTTCATAAAGAGATTTGGAAAAAAACTGACGTTGAATGAATTAATCTTAAAAAGAGATGGTATGTGTAGTGAAAAGCTGATCTGCCAGAGGCAAATGCAAATGACAAGAAAAGTTGAATATTTAGTGGATTCTTTTGGAATAACTGTAATTTTTCAGTAAACATTTTTTCCTTCTTATGAAATTTGTTGCTGCTCCGTCATGGCAAGTGAGAACCATAAAAGAACGCAAGTGTAGTGTCTGGTTTTAAAAACAACAGTTAAGCTTTCTTTGCAAGGGCAAATAAGAATCATGTTCTATTCTGGAGTTAATAGGAAATAAGCAAGATTTTCCCCTTAACTTTCATTATGGCTCATGCAAATGCTGGTAATGCAGTTATGTAAATGTGTAGCTGAGGTTTGGAATGCTGCCTTTATTATTTAACTGTAAAGTTATAAAATGTCCAATTTGCATATTACATTTTTTTTCCCTGCAGTGGTCTAAAGTTTATAAACAAGGCTCTGTTTTTTTTTTTTTTTTTTTTTTTTTTTTTTTTTTTTTAGAGAAGGATTTAAAACAGGCTTCTGGCAGTGAGAATATAGACTCTTACCCAGTATTTGCTTTGAGCTTTGGACAGGGAGGCATGTTTACGACTACAAGTGGAGAAAACTACAATTAGAGAGAAATAGTAAGTGCCTTTGGATGGCTCCTCTCTGTGTGTGATGTTGAACAAGTGGTGTCCTCACTTCTGTGTCAGAGAAGATGGAGGTCACTCAGAATTATCACTGATCCACTGGTGTCCGTTGGTTTGCTTTTTGATGCTCAAAATCACTGAAGAAGTTCTTCCTTCACTGTAGTGTTGCAGCGTTTTAATAAGGAACAGACGTGGGTTAGGAAAAAAAAAAGACACAGAATGGCAAGACAGTACCAGATGCTTATATCCATAGAAGTCTGAGCTGGAGAGAAGCTTGATAATAATCTACTCTTTAAAGGTTATTTTTGGGCTCTTACTATGTGCGAGGCTCCGTGCTAGACACTTTACAAAGATGACCTCATTCCATCTCATTTGCATATTATTCTTTAAATGGAAAAAAGTCATCCAAAGAATTTTCAGATGACTTAAAAAAAACCCCAAAAAACAAATAAGCAATTTTATACAGGTAGCCTGGGCAGATTTGTTTTACAAATCCTTATTCCATTCATTTTGCAGTTTTCTGTCTTCCAGCATCCTCCAGTCCTGTTGACTTAGCTTCTTATTTACTTAGAAAAGCTGAGTACATCTGAAATTGCGGGACTTCACTGTACACTACCTTTTTAGGTTTTACGAAAAACTATCCCTAAACTCCTTCTATTTTTAGTTTTTTAGTATTCTTTATTATTATTATTTTTACTATTCTCTTTTTACTATTTCTCCTTTTTTTAAAAAAAAGATTTTATTTATTTATTTATTTAACAGATAGAGACATAGCGAGAGAGGGAACACAAGCAGGGGGAGCGGGAGAGGGAGAAGCAGGTTTCCCACTGAGCAGGGAGCCCGATGCTGATGCCCGGGCTTGATCCCAGGACCCCGGGATCATGGCCTGAGCTGAAGGCAGACGCTTAATGACTGAGCCACCCAGGCGCCCTATTTCTCCGTATTTTGACCTCTGTTTCTATACTAGTTCTAGACTGAAGACAAAACAATATCTCCAAACTCATGATGATTCAATTTTTTTCCCTTGAAAAATCTTGTTAAAAACCTTTTGAAAGTTAGTGATTGTCCTTTCTAGACCTGTTTGTTTAGATCTCCAGAGAATGCCCGCCAAAGATGTGTAGAGCTTGTTTTCTTTCTACCAATAAGTAGCTTTTAATTCAAGGGTTTGGTGACCACATTGGATAGCTATTTATTTATGAGTGAGTGTGCCAGACTATTTTAACAATGCTATTAACCTTGGAATAGGGTTGGGCTCAAGAAATATTGAGAAGAATTAGAAGTTTGTCTCTGAAGTTCCTTTACCTCTGGTTTTGTGCCTTCCTCTGATCTGGGGCAACACTTCCTACTATAGTCGGGATCTAAGGGTGGAGCCCATCCAAAACTCCCTCCAGGCCACATTACTGTATATTCTGTGGTCCCTCAGGACCCTAACGTGATGAAGCTTTAGTTGATTTTTGTTATTCATGGTAGTTATGTTTTTATAAAGTCTCTGCAAACACCGAATTAGCAATTATGAAGCCTTGTTCCTAGGAGAAATACAGATTTACATTCCTGTGAGCCTTTGATCACAGTATTTTCAACAACTGATTAATCCATAATCTTGTTTTATTTGTTTCTGCTTTAAAGACATCTTATTTACCATATACTGTTGATTCGTTAACATTGATGTCATGGAAAATGCACTAGCAGTCATGCCTAAATGAAACTTCTTCAATATAAATACCGGAGAGCACGTCAGCACCGTGCGCGGGTTGGGGGGCCATTTTAAACAGTGAAATCACCAACCAAAAGCACAAAAATTAAGAACAAAAACAAACACACGGCAGTGAATAGTGTGCAGAAAGGACACTTGTTTTTACAGTATGAGAGCTGAAACAAGAAAGCAGAGCATTGCCTCGTTTGACCCCAGCTTGGAATGTTGTGTGGGGCAACTGCAAATTTTTGTCACTTTGTGTATATCTGTAAATGACCAGGAAAGCTCCTTGAGTATTGATTTTGGGGTTACAAATACATTTTAATGAGTAGGCAAATCTGGGAATAATGAGGATCGGCTGTATTCCTTTTTGACAGCATTTTCATTTTCAGAGAGGCTTCCAGTGTATGTGGGTGGGCAGTTGGGAAGCTACTGGGTTCCTCCAGACTTCATCACATAGATGATTGCTCATACATGGTGAACTGCCTACTCTCATTCCCCAGGAAAGGAGCAGCCAAGTGGGTGTACCCTGGGGGCTTGGTTGGGCAGAGTAAAGTACAAGCAGAAAGAGCCAGAGATTGAGCAAGTTTGCACCTTGGGAAAAGGTAAAAGCAAAGGAACTTAAAACAGTGATCCTCGAGTGCAGTGCACTGTCAGGGGTGGGAGATAAGGTCAACAGATGGGGAGCCCATAGAGGAGGCATTAACTGAGACCACACACCAGCCGAGAGCGGGTTGAAAAGGCCAGAACTCTTGGTTGAACACAGCTGTGGTGTCAGAGTTGTCTCTTTTTGGGACCTGTCTGTGTGGGGCATAAGTAGATTTCTCTGGGATAAAAGCACAGGGTTGTGGGCCACGACAGTACCTTGGCTCACACCTGAGCTCACTGCACACAATCAGCAACAGATTATGCAAGAATTATTGGTATTTTCAACTCCTTTTCTGTCTTGTCATTAATCAAGTTGACCTGATTTTCTGAATTCACTGGGACCTCTCCCTTTGCCTCTTTCTTCAAACCACTTTTTGTTTGAAACAAATGAAAGTGTATTTATATGCTGTAAATGATTCTCATTTCATGAGGAAAATAACTGCATATATAACATATAGAGTAATCCTGTTCTTATACAAGTTTATCCATTAAACTGAACTCTCTGGGTAAATCATTCTCAAATATTTTCCTTTTTGAAATAAAGATTGTGTTCAGCCTTCTGTGTGTTACTCAGTCCCATGTCACAGTATATAGTCTTTAAGCATGTTTGTTTTCTTAGCTAGGAATATTATCTGGTTCCATTGTTTCCAAACTGAGGATGATTTTTCCTAGCCTTTATTCTTTCAGTCTCATCTCATGGTTTTTTCCTGCCCTATTCCAAAACACTCTCCACACCCTACCTGTACAGGAAAATGTATTTATATTTTGAACAAAATTAACAAGTCCTAATGCATTTTCCCATGTTATTGCAGCTTTGCAAAAATCAGGGGAGAACATAGGCAAGGGGTAGGAAAAATATGTCTGGAATGACATAGTAAGGTACAATGGGAAACTAAATAACCAAGTTGGAAAAGGAGGCTAAGAAGTCAGTAAGTTAGAACTGGGATATGATAAAGGCTAGAAAAATTTATCCATAATGTAGAAGAGCATTTTATTGACGAGACATTAAGATGATGATATAATAAAATTTTGAAAAATAGAGGGTCCCTGCACTCTTCACACTAACACAACTCCATAAATGTCATCCATTTTTTTGCCCTGGGGTATAGAGTGGCAGTCAGGACTTCAGCTCAGGTCAGACAGACTTGGGTGTAATTCCAGGCCCATCATTGCTGACTCAACAAGTTATTTAAGAGTATTTCAGCTTTAGTTTTCTTAGCTATTTATTGGCCTAAATAGATAATGCAGCTAAAGTGATCAACAAGATATGTGAGACAAGTGAACTTAGCACTCATATAATTTTTTAAGAACATGTATCTCTTAAGCTCCTGCTGTGTGCCCTCTTTATAGAGCTTATGGTGGGAAGAGAGAGGCAGACAAATCAGCACACAGGTGGATAATGGCATATGGTGAAGGAAAAATGCGGAATATTGGGAGAATATCAAACACAAAGATCTGACCTGATCTGGGGAATCAAGAGAAAGTGATGTTCCCTGAGAAAGTGATGTTGGTCTGAGAAGTAAAGGAGAATTGGGGGTTAAATAGGTAAAGAAGGAGGAGGATCTGGGAAAGGATAGGTGTATATATACATATGTAATATATATATTTAGTAATTTAAAGTTTATTCTAGCTATAATGCAGGCTAATCTGACTTTAAGGTAACATCATGTGGCACACTTCTGAGTCCATTCATGAGATTCTATTGTACTTGCCTCTGTCTGTTTCACAGCACTAGGGGGTCATCTGGATTTGGATCGCATAGCGGTGAACAAATGGATAAAAGAACTTCAGAAATAGATAAAGCAGGTGACTGCTATGATCTTAGACTATTGAGACCAGTTCTGCCATTACTGTTATGTTTGGATGATACATTCTCGTTATAAATACAACACTTTAGGGTGGTTTGAAGGGGTAATGTGTAGGAAAATGAATTGTGAAGAAGAATACACCGCATTGATATGGGCTGTCTTCAGGTCCCATAATGTTGGCTTGCCAATGATACATTATCATCCTAGCTGGACCTGCTGTATGTGCAAAGCTCCTGAGATTTTGGGGATCATGGGCTTTTCTGGGGAACTGAAGGTTGGCTGGGGTTGCTGGGTCCCTGAGAATGAGTGAAGGGGTTGCAATGGGTGAGCCTGAGTGGGTGGGCCAAGGCCACATCACACTGAGCCTTTATCCTAAGTGCAGTGGGAGCTGATGCAGGACTTTCTCTGGGGGGAGGGACAAGATCTGCTGTGAGCATGGCATGAAGCAGGACAAGGGAGGATGTTTGCTCTTGCTCTTCTACAGGGAGAGCTGACAGTGGCAGACACTAAGTGGTGACATGAGCAATTGAAAAGTGAAGAGACCCAGGAGATATTTAGGAGATCAAATTGACAGGACTTGGATGGGCTGGGTATGGCTGCTGAGGAGGAGGGGAAATGGTAAGCATGAGTCCTGAACTTCCAGATTGGAAACAGAACATGTGGGGGTGCTATTCCTTGCAATAGGCAACACCAGCAAAGTACCAACTTTGCAGAATATCTTTGTCCTTATTTATATGCAGATTCATTTCATGACTCTGAAACCATAGTGTACATTTTTTTGTATTTTTATTCATGGAAGAGCATTAATATTAATATGCATATATCTATGCAAACACACATACAAAAAAATAGGTCTGCCATGAATAGTCTAAACTAGTAAAAGCCTTTATTTAGCTTTATCATAAACTTAGGAAATTTGAAAATTTTATACGATTTATCTTATTTCTAGAAATCTGTCCTATATGATTTGCTTATAGGTTTCTAAAGAACTGCAATGTGTTCATTCTCCCCAAGGAATGAAATTTGTGTTCTCAGGATTTGGTGTCATATTCAAGGCCCCGAGTCACTCTCTAGCGTTTCCCTTCTCATCCTGAGGGTACTATGTTTTCTTGGTTTTGATTATGTTGGTTCCTCTGCCTCAGATGTCCTCTAAACACTTCAGCCCCAGCTAAGCTCGTCATCATCCTTCAAGGCCTCTTTGAAATGTCACCTCCTCTCTGAAGCTTTCCTGGATCCTTGTCGCCTTGTTTCTAAATTGCCTTGCTCTGGCATGAGTATCACAGACAGACTGGAATTAAAGTGAAGTTGTTCCTATTTGCCTCCCTTAGATCAACAGTTCCTAAAACTTTTTTGATGATTCTTCCTCCCAATTAGTAAACACTGTTCTGCATTCCCTCTGATTTAAGTTCTGCATTCCCTCTGATTTAAGTTAGGTTCCCCTAGAAGCAGATCCTGAGATAAGGATGTGAAAGCAAGTAATCTCTTGGGAAAGAACCCCAGGAAGTGCCCTTAAGGGAGCTGGGGAATTGAGACAGGGAAGGGAAGGAATCCAGTAAGCGGAGCATTTCTGAGCAGGTAAGCTTGTCAGACAACCAGGGCTCATTCCCTCGGGGCCCTAAGAGGCTACACAGGTACATCCGGCCTCAGGGTTGGCGCCCCTGAAGGCGAGAACCCTGGAGAGATGGTCCTCTATTGTCAGTCAGTCAGTGGTCGAGGGCTGCTCCAAGGGGCCTTGACTCCCCAGCACTTTTGACCTGGTCTGGCCTGCTCTCTGCTCCTGGGCCCAATACACTCCAGCAGCCAGAGGGCCCCTCATGCACAAAGTTGCAGATACTTGCAGTTGAAATCTGTTCGTGCATGGGTGCACAGGGCAAAGTGATGGCTGAAGGCGGTGATGGTGTCTGCAGAAATAATTTTCTTATTTCCAAGTCATGCACAACAATGAAAGCTTCTCCCTCCTCCTCTGAAACAATTAGGAGGACACAGTATTGTGAAAGCAAAGTATTTGAGTAAAGGACACAGTATTTGAGAAAGGAAAGAGCACATTACCAGAGGGGAGTGTGGTAGGGACCTGGATTTTTTTGTTTTGTTTTTTTTTTCCTTCTTATTTTATTAAATGTACCTAGAGTTTTTAGCTAATATATTTTAATGGGGAACATATTAAAAATCAGGGTCTAGAATTTATAGTGGTTGTAAGAAGGAAAGTGAAAAATAACAAGCCTCTGGAGTCTGACTGTTTTTATTGTGTAAGTGCTACCAGCAGAAGGAAGGGGTTGTAAAATCTTATCATGGAATATGGGAGGCATTAACCACATAGTTATACAAAGGAGAATTTTCTCATGGACAACGTAACGCAAAGCCTGTTTAATGAAGAGTTCTGAGTTTGGATGGGGCCTTAGTTTAGGAATGTGTTACTTGAAGTCTTAAAAAATAGCAAATGTATTTTACGTGAAGTATATGCATTAAAGCGGGCTTATTTGATTTTTTCCCAATAGAGACAAGAGAAAAATGGTTCTTTTCATCCCATTTTCTGTATGTTTGTAGCACTCGCTGTCCTCTGATTCTTTCCTATTGTGTTCTCTGCTCTCCCCCACTTCTCATTCCCTCTCCCTAGTACTGGCCGCTTTTTAAGATGATGTGATTTCTGGGTTTGTGGAATCCATTCATTTTTCAAGAAATGAATTGGTACTGCCTTGCTGTCATAGTGCCTGAGTTATAAAGTATTTAGGTGATTTGTTATCCATACACATATGGAGAAAGTATCTTAGGTTGAGAAAACGTATATAAATTCTTAGTCATCTGCACAGCTCCTATCACAAATACCATTTGAAATCAAAGGGAGGTAAAGTCTTGGTAGGTTTGTGTTACCTTGAGTTATGTTCAAGAACAAAATCAGGCCACTCATTGGCCGGTTTTTCTCTTTCCAAATCCTATTCCCAGCAGAATGCCAATAGCATCCAGCAGTTTAATTCATTATTATGCAAAGTCCAAGTGAGTGAAATTTTAACCTCTGCTTCTAACCACTTCGCGTTGGTTTTATCTGTAATTAACTTAGTGAAAGGCATCTGATGACATATTCTTCCGTGTGCTCCACTTACCTAACTTATGAGGTCCTCTGAAGAGTTTCATTTAACCACTTTATACTGAAAAGAGTCACGTGGTAGAGCAGGAATATTAATTAAGAATTCTAGGTGTTTTAACAAGAAATCCCGAAGGGCACTATTGGATGAGCCCACAAGGGGAATGTTTGTAAAGTCTTGACTGGTGTGGTTAGGTCTGGGGCATATTGTGGTCGAGAGAACACAGCACTGAAACCAAAATTAGCTTCAGGGTAACTTAAATCCATTACATCTCTCAAAAGCAATGCTTTTAAAAATTCCTTTTCCCACCCCTCTCCCATCAACTGTGCATATTCTCTGCAGGTGTACCTGGACCTTTATTTTTCAAATGCCCTTTGCCTGGGAAAACTCCTCTTGCAGTCCCAGCTCTGCAATTTCCTATACTCTTCTCCTCTGCCACCTGCCTGATTCTGCCTACAAAAGCCCAAAAGGATCAGTCTGGCAAAAATAAGAGCTCCTTGGAGGGCAGAAAAGAGGAAGACAGACTAGGTAAAGGTGGAAAACCCTTTTTACAGGGTGGAAGAATGGAAAAGTCAAGGGATCCTCATAAAATAATCTTTGTAGTTAAAGTATACAGATATGGGTGTAGGATAATTATTTATTTGACAACACCAAGGGGCATTTTACTGATGGCAGGCGTGATTGTCCTTTATAACAGCCATCCGAAAACATTAGAGAGATGCGTTCCAAAGTTCCATCCTACATTGTGACTCCTCTAGAAACCCTTTCTGAATGCACTTATATTTTAAAATTGTGCCACTCATGAGTTCCACAAGTTGAAGACAGTTTGAGAACTCTCAGATTTGGTAAATAACTCTCTACGCTATCTATACCTTCCATGATTTCCAGGACCTCATTCATTCTTCCAACCCTCTTTCCTTCTTTTAATCTCTCTTGTTTAGGAAAATGCCTCCATTCTCTTAAGCATTTTGGTTAACCTCCTTGGATTGCCTCCAGTTCAGCTATGTTACCTTTGAAATATGGCAGTCAGAATTGCTCACAGTATTCCAGGTTGTATGAGTCAGTTTTGGGTGAGGAAGGACAAATTTGTGTGATTTACTTTTAGCATCCTTTTTTTTTTTTGTTAATGTCCAGAATTATTTTTGTTGTTATAGCTTTCCAAAGGGTCAGTATCTTTAAAAAATACACCATAACGATTCCTACATCATTTTCCTTGGTCATGGCCAATGTTGGGACTGTCATACTATTCTTCTGGAAACATGGCTTGAACTAATTGTTGTACTTACCTAACCTATACCCACATAAGATATTTTTCTTCACACCCTTTGTATATCTGTAATTATCTGAAAAGATTATTAAAAATGCTCCTCCCATTTCCAGTTACATTTATCTGTGTGAGGCTGAATTTTCCTTGCGTACTTTAACTAAAACTACAGATTGTAGCAGATTGAATGTAGCAGCAGATATGAGTCCAGATGCTTTTTGTTAAGCCATGCATTAAAGAGATTGGCAAAAATGTAAGACTATGTTACTCTTCTCACTATGTTTCTTTTTTGAAAACTATAGTTATTTTTCATAAAAATGTCATTTATGTTAACATTTAATGGATTCACTATTGTTACCTAAGAACAAATTAATATTTAAAAAAAATCTGAACTTAAATCTCTAATATAGGAAATACCAATTGGCATAACCCATATAAACAAAGCCCCGTTGGGTTCCTCAGCAATTTTTCAGAATGTAAAGGGATGTTGAGGCCCAAAAGTTTGAGAGCTGTATGGACTTTGGAGAATCCAAATATCATTTCCACATTCTTTGTGCACATGATTGCTTACTTCTTTATATTTGCTTCACTCACTAGGGCATTTATATTTATCTTAGAGCATAGAGGAATTTCCTGCTGGCTTGGAGCGCTAACCTAGAACAGAATACATGTAACAGTAGGAAAACACAGTGGTAACAGTATGGTACAAAGACTAATGTCAGTTTTACCTTTGTTGTTGTTTAGAGTGAGTATCTAAAAATTTGGTACGTAGACTCCAAATAATTTTATCATTGGGCCTTGATCATGAAAGTACAAGTTTTTCTTTTTCTGTTATGGTAATGGCCATGAAGATAAAAAAAAAAAGTGTGAGGTCTGGGAATATCTAATTCTTAAAAAATTTAGTAAATTCTGTACTTTCAAAGATGGCTAAGAGAGAAACCTCCAAATTTTAGAGACAATTGAACAACATTAAGAAAGGAGAGCATATACAATGAGCTAAGTTTTCCTGCTTCTAGGAAGAGTGAAGTTGACCCCAGTGGAGCCTGTCGTGGCCATACTTTACATGTGCCTGTCTTCTAGCTGCAGGGGAAATAAGACAAACAGCATCTGAGAACTAACAAGGACCCGCAATTTATCAGAATCCTGAAGAGTCTTCAGATGTCTTTCAAATGGAAAAAAACATTGTGCAACAGATTAAACACTATGGTAGTTGCAACTGACAGCTTTTGAATGTTCAAAGAAATAAACGGAGGATCTTGCATGTGAAAACAGATGGGATTTAGAGACAGATTTGAGAATTCCTATGAGAAGTTAGGTTTACTGCAAAGGAAAACAAGTAACCTGTGATTTTGGAGGGAATGAAGCACTGTGAGCTGGTGTGGTAAGCAGAATCATGGCCTCCTAAACATGTCTGTGTCCTAATCCCCAGAACCTTTGTTTTATCTTGCGTGGCAAAAAGGACTTTGCAGATGTGATATCAAGGATGTGAAGATGGGGAAATTATCTTGGATTATCCAAGTGGCCCAAGCAAATCACATAGGTTTTTTAAAAGCAGGGAATCTTTTCGGGCTCTGGTCAGAGAAAGGGAGATGTGACTACAGAAGCATGAGTGGTTAGAGATGCAATGTTGCTGGTTTTGAAGACGGAGGAAAGGAGTATGCGTCATGGAATGTGGGTGGCCCCGAGAAGCTGGAAAAGGCAAAGAAATGGATTTACTCTCAGAGCCTCTAGAAGGAATGCAAGTCCTGCAGACGCCTTGATTTTGTCCTGGTGAAGCTCTTATTGGACTTCTAATCTAAGAAATGCAAGATAATAAATTCGTGTCTCTTTCAACTTCTAAATTTCCAGCAGTTTGTTATGGTGAAGAACGAAAAGAGCTGGTTCTTCATTTTCTCTTCAGGTACACAACGCCTGGCTTTACAATATGCCATTTAAATCAGTTGACCAAATAATAAGATAGGGAGTCAATGAGGCACATGTTGCTTTTCTATTTCTTTCATGAGAACCCCACTGGAACTCGCTTCTAAGTCTTTGATAGCAGAGTGAGTGAGGAAGGAAGGTAGTGTTCTGGGGAAATCATTCTAAAATCTTGCCTTTTCTTTTGGTGAGTAAAGGCAAGTAGTCATAAAAATCACTTAAACCTAGGGGGTAATTTATCATGGTTATTGAAGATCCGCAGATATAGAAATTTTAGTTTGCAGAAGAGAATGGGTTCAAAGAAATGTTAAAATTATTTGTTAAAAAAACTATGTTAATATTTGAAGCCTTGGCCCGGTACCATGGCAAGGTTGGATGAGAAAAGAAAAATTTGCTAAGCTGCTTGAAGAGAGGAGAGCAGTTTCTATTTTTTTTTCTTTTAAAGATTTATTCATTTATTTTAGAGAGAGCAAGAGCGAGTGCTCAAGTGAGGGGGAGGGGCAAGAGAGAGAGAGAGAGAGAGAAGCAGACTCCATGCTGAGCGGGGAGCTTGACCCAGGGCTTGATCCCACCACCCTGAAATCATGACCTCAGGTGAAATCAGGAGTTGGAGGCTTAACTGAGCCACCCCAGCACCCCCGGTTTCTGTTTCTTCACCCTCATGCAATTTTGTTGAGGTGGGGCCAGAGATGCCTCGGGGGAAGACCAGCATGTACAATTGGTAGCATCAGTGAAGAGGGAATGAGACAATTACTCTGGATGCAAAATTAGAAGTGCCAAAGCAGTTTGAAGCCAGCCAGGAAGTTTGCCAGGCGACGAAGGCATTGGTGCTTGCTGCCTTTACATGCCCCACCCTGTTTGGGGACCAGGACAGTCTCAGTGATGTTTACATTCAGCATTTTAACTTTGAAACTGTGTATGTTTTGTCCTTGATTTTTTTTTTAAAGGTTTTATTTATTTATTTGACAGAGAGAGAGATAGCGAGAGCAGGAGCACAAGCAGGGGGAGTGGGAGAGGGAGAAGCAGGCCTCCCACGGAGCAGGGAGCCCCATGCGGGGTTTGATCCCAGGACCCTGGGATCATGACCTGAGCCCAAGGCAGACACTTAACCAATGGAGCCACCCAGGCGCCCCTTGTCCTTGATTTTTATTTAAAGTAATTCATTTTTGTTAAATGATTTGTTTTACATTACTTAAGGGTTATTTTATTACATCTTTAGGGCCAACAGTTTTCCCGGGAGATGGCAGCTGGAAGTCAGGGGGGGAAATGAGGCTCACCTGAAAGAATTTGACTTTTTAGCTTTTTTCCCCTACTGTGTCCATTCAAAGCCTACCTGCATTTCATAACTCTAGTGGAAAGGGAATGATTACTTGCCAAAATCTCCTGGAACATGCTGAATATCATGTTAAAAAGAATATAACATCTAGTAAAATTGCTAAGCAGGGAGTTTAGAGCTACCACCCTAATCGCTTGTGTCTCACCCAGGTGGTGTCCCAGATATAAATTTCTATCAGGAGACAGGAAAAGCAAACCTTTAACCAGCTGCACATTTTATTTGAAGTCTCAGGATACTTAGAAAATGCCTCATGAGTATAAGGAGGTTTCATTGCAAGAGCAATGAATTTGGAGGTCTGAAAGGAACCAGAATGGGCAGGAAAAGAGTTTTCTATGTGGTCTCATTTATATTCCCCAGCTAGGATTAGCTTGTAGAAAGTCAGCATTTTTAACTAGTCCTGGCTGTCTTCTCCTGGTCTAGGAAGATTCAGTCAACTTAGCGAATTTCCAAGGCACAAGGAAGTTGTATGAACTCCATCTCCCAGCTAATGTTTGTATGTTGAGAGTTCTATTTCTTAAGGGTCCAAATAATACTTTGGCCAGTATTTTAACTGTAAGGTGACATTGGCAGACGCTGTTTCATAGGCACATGATCTCAGTTAGCATTAACTATGAACAAATAAACTGCAAACCCACGAACATGGGGTAAAAGCTGGTGTTCTGACCTAGGAGAATAGTGTCTAAAATACCAAGGGAAGAATGGAAAAAATGTACACCTCATTAAATATAATGTTATTACACTGTGATTTTTTTTTTTCTGTAACTAACTCTGAATTAGAGGATCCAATAAATTTTACACAGGATGAATGTACTTCTATAAAAGTCGTGTTCCTCCCTGTGCAAGAGGATGCTGGTGAAATGTAGGGGATGGGGAATGTAAGGCATGATTAGTGTGTTGGAAGCTGCCACGGGGAAGGGCTGCCTCAGCTTGGACCCATGGATAGAGAGCACCAGAGCAGGAATCAGGAGGCCTGGGTTTCAGCTTTTCTTCATCCTCAGCTAAAGGATGAGCATGGTACTTAATAATTCCCCAGGTGGGTTTCTTCTTATGTAACATAGCATCAGTAACACCCACCCTCAGTGTTATTATTGCAAAGACTATATCAGAAAAAGGAGGCAAAGCATCCAACATGGCACTCAACAAGGCTGGCTTTATTCTTCTTTAGCCTTGATCTAGAAGCAGGGGTAGTAATCCTTACTTCATCCCTTCCTCTAAGCACTCTCCAGCCAGAGATTCTTCAGGGATTCAGGGAACCCCCTCCCCCACTTTTATTGGAGAAAGCTGAATATAATCAATACTTCAAATACCATTGCTTGTGATGAGGATGGTTGTGAGAACGAAGTGAGGGGAGAAGAAGGGGAGTAGCTCAGGGAAAGCTACACGGTGGAGGTGACCCTGGTCCCCTGGTGGGTAGAGATGGGAAAGGGGTCAGCACTTGGGAAGAGGAAAAGGAATGCAGATACCCTAGGGACAACCTTCTCCTTGATGTCATTGCTTGATGCCAAGGCTCACGTGCTTTCGTGGCCAGGGGCTGTTGGCATGACTTTCTCACCTTAAGGATTAGTGGCTGTTATTTAGCATTTAGATGTTTTTGGAGAAATAGAATTGTTATAAACCTATGAAACTGTATTGAATAAATCTAAGTAACGTGGAGAACGTGTTTAATATTTTAGGGATTTAACGGTGAAATTCTATGAAATTCTTTTGAGTGAGGATCCTTGGCACATGAACTGAGTGTTTACAGTTCTCATTTCACTGGGCATGACAAACCCTATCTGAACCATCTGTTCCTGCTCAGTGTTAGCAATCTCAAACTTGAAAAGAGGACAGACATGTTTGTGCTTGCAAACTTTTTCCTTAAATACATTCAACGAAGAACTTACATGTTTGCCTTTGATGCTTCATCCTTTTATTGATTATATCTTCTTGGCAAACAAATTTCTCTTAAATCTGATAAGGTCTGAAGCAGAACTCAAGTTCAGTGTATGCAGTTTTATTTTTACCTTTCTCAAACCTTAAAATGTCAGTGGTACTTAAAAAAAAAGTTTGTCTTTTCTTATTTTTATTTGGCCCATATCAATATTCCTAAAAAATATTCAAACTCAGCAGGCTGATCTACTTAGCTGTAAATTTTGACTCAGTCTACCACCTTCAGAATCTTCCTTTGGACAGTTTCAGTGTATTTAGCATCCTAAATGTGACTGTAGGGTCATCCACAGTGTTTACTCAGCCATCATAATCTGTTTTTGTTTTACTGTGTTTCAGGATTCTCTGTGGTAAATACCCAACGACTTTGACATCCTAATTTCTTTCAGCTTTGAGAAATAACTTTTAAAGAACACTCTAGCACTACAGCAAGCGCACTCCTCATTAGTGCGCTTTCCGAGTTTCATTTTATCCCAGATCTGTTGATTCGCCCTTCCATTTACGTAGCAAATGCTTCATAGCAATGACATCACTGATCCTGATATAGATGGGTGTTTATTTTTACCTCCCACTTTCCACAGCATCCATTTATGACAATCACGACATGCCATCTGCTTTTCGTTACTTGCTTATTTAGGGAGAATATTAGTGTATATTCTACCATACAGAGGTAAACTGTTTGGTGTAAATAATAATAATTGTTCCCTGGGGCTCAGAGAGAGAGGAGGGCCATGGATCCTCAATATTAAAGCCATCATGAAATTGGTTTAGCTTTCAAATTATCCATTCACTTTTGTTCCCTTTGACCCCCTCATAAAGTGCTATCTTTATCAGTCAGTTTAGACCATTATGATGCCATAACAAACAACCTTATAATCTCAGAGGCTTACATTAACAACAATGTGTTTCTCATTTGTGTAACACATTTAATATGGCGTGGCTAGATCTCTCTGTCCCATGTCTTCTTTGCTCTGAAGAAGTAGAGAGAATAGCCCAATGGTAGAACCAAACAATAGCTTTTAAAAGACTTTGTTCAGAAGTGGCCAATATCACTTCTACCCACATTTCATCTGCCACCGCAAGTCACATGGTTAAGCCTATGTTCACGGAGTGATACTATCATCTTCTTGCAAGGAAGGGGCCAGTCAGGATGGAGCCAGTGGGAAGGAACTGGTATGGAGGAGCAGAACATAATTTGAAAAAAGGATTTGCTGTACTCTCTAATCCTTGTTAACATCTCCTCACATGTATATACAGAGAAACATATACAGTATGAATGGAAAGTAATGAGCATGATTTTCCTTAAAATAATCTTATCTGAATTTTTAATCTCTGAATAATAGATGTCTCTTTGACAAGTTTTTCAACTTCCCCAACATTGTTCCAAGGTCTGTGAACATTATTTGAATATTCCTTTGAGGATTTGAAAATTGGAAATAGCTAGTACTCATTTGTAGTCAATCTGTGTATTTACATAAAGTATTTATAGCGCTTGTGACATATGGTATGTACCAGTTAGGTAGGCTTTTACTTTCTGTGTGGTCGATTCAAGTGAATAGAATGGATCATATACTATTTTATTAAAAAGTTAGTTTTAACAAAAATTTTAGATTTTCTTCTGTTGTTCATGAAGTAACACTGAAGGCCATTCCAAAAGATGAGTTCTGACAATATTTTGAGCAATGGTTGTGTAGATTAAAATATGTGCATAATATTAGGAGGTGAAAACATCACTTAGATGCTTATGTTTTGTTTGATTTTATAAAAAGTACAGAAAAACCATTGAATTCTGGTAAGTTTTATTTTAAAAGATTATTTTTTTAAATTTTTATTTATTTATTTGACAGAGAGAGACACAGCAAGAAAGGGAACACAAGCAAGGGGGGTGGGAGAGGGAGAAGCAGGCTTCCCGCAGAGCAGGGAGCCCGATGCGGGGCTGGATCCCAGGACTCTGGGATCGTGACCTGAGCTGAAGGCAGACGCTTAACGGCTGAGCCACCCAGATGCCCCTGAATTCTGGTTAGTTTTGACTCTGGGCTCTCAGTCTCCAATCAAGGCGTGAGGTTTATTTGGGGTAAGGATTCAATATACAGTGCATATTAAAAAAAAATAATTTGTCTATTGTTTTTAAGATTTATTTATTTATTTTAGAGAGCGAGAGCATGAGTGGGAGGTACAGAGGGAGAGGGAATCTCAAGCAGATTCCATGCTGAGTGCAGAGCCTGATGCAGGGCTGAATCTTACGAACTGAGTGGAAACCAAGAGTTGGAGGCTCAACCAACTACACCTCCCAGGAACTCCTAATTTGTTTATTTCTGATACAATCTAATAAGTGAACATATTTTTGTTCAAATAGTTTCTAGAAGATAGAGTGGAAAAAATTAGTTTTCATTAACCTTGCAACAATTCAATCTTAGCTTTTGCGAGCTTGCAATTTTTGGATCCTATGGTTGAGTTCATTTCCTGTATTAATTACAATATTTTATAGCATTCTTCATTTTTTCTTTTCCTTTTCCTTTTTTTTTTTAAGATTTTATTTATTTATTTGAGACAGAGAGAATGAGAGAGAGAGAGCACATGAGAGGGGGGAGGGTCAGAGGGAGAAGCAGATTCCCTGCCGAGCAGGGAGCCCGATGCGGGACTCGATCCAGGGACTCCAGGATCATGACCTGAGCCGAAGGCAGCCCCGCTTAACCAACTGAGCCACCCAGGCGCCCCCTTTTTTTTTTTTTAAAGATTTTATTTATTTATTTGATAGAGAGAGTGAGAGAGCACAAGCAGGGGGAACAATAGAGGGAGAGAGAGAAGCAGGTTCCCCGTCAAGCAGGGAGCCCGATGCGGGGCTCGATCCCAGGACCCTGGGATCATGACCTGAGCCGAAGGCAGACGCTTAACCATCTGAGCCACCCAGGCGCCCCTCCTTTTTCTTTTTTAAAAAGAATTTTAAGTCCCTTGAGAAAATGAAACCAAGTTTTTATATTCTTGGCATATACCCTATAATACTAGTAATTATAATTACAATATCAATAATAATGAACATATTTGAATTATTTATAATGTGTTCAGCATTATTTTAAGCAGTTTCTCATTTTAACTTATTTAAAATTATAGTCAACTTATATCAGTTTCAATTTATAAATGAGAAAATCAAGTCAAAGAGAGTTAAGAAGCTTGTTCTAAACACATAGTTAGTAGGTAGTTGAGCCCAGTAGGCTCCAGACCCGATGTTGCTGATCAAACTACATATGCTGCCATATTTATGTTTGATAGCTCATTATTAATTCACTTAGAAAAACATACTAAACACTAACTATGTTTCAGGCAGTATCTCGGGCACAAGAAAAATAAGATAAAAGATCATAGTATTGGCCTTCATACCTGACTCAGTCTAGCTAGCTAGGAGGAAGAAGTTGAATGAGGTTTTCCAATGTTGAATCTTGAAAAGGTAGGAATCATTCAGAGAACCAGGAAGAGATAGATGTCCTAGCAGAGAGAAAGGGACATGAAAAAAAAATAGAGAAGCGAGATTAAACATTTGGTAAATGCAAGTACAACTATATTCTGGAGTGTCAAAGTGGCAAGACAGGGGGAATAGGAAAGCTAGGCAGAGGCCAGATGATGGCTGGTTTTGCACCATGCTAAGGATTTAAGACTTTAACCAGAAATGATGGAGGGAGGCTTTGGAGAATTTTAAGTTGAAGACTTCTGAGTGCTATCCTAAGAGATTCCCTGTACCTTCCAATGTTGTTTCTCTCATAATATTTAGAGCATTCAAAGATGAGTATGTTGGTTAAATGGGATGGTGGCACATAGATCTATGACAAATTAGGTCAGAACAAATTCTGTGTGTTGGACAGTCTACAATTCAAGGCAAGGATGTACATTAACCATTAAAAGATGGAAAGAAAGCAGAAAATGAATTGCAGAGTGTACCTGGTATAAATATCCAATGTGCTTGAGAAATGGATTTGCCCAAAAATTGTTGGCTAGGCCAATGATTACAAAAAGGCATCCTTTCTTCGAAAAATCTACCTTTGAAAGTACATTTGTATTTACGTTGTAATAGCTGAGCAGGCGTATTTGGTAATGTTTCAGTGCTTTGCGTATACCATCCATGACCTCTAGGTTTGTAAATCAGTCTTTAAATGGGCACATTTTCTGAAAATATTTTGAAAAACAATTCTCTTTTGCTTGTGTGAATAAAGAAGTGCAAATCTGTGTTGAACTTTAATTCAGCTCAACACTGATTAAAAAAGACAAAATTAGAGCTTTTCTCCATTCTTTCTGACACTGTATAAAAGGTGATTGATATATGTGCATCCTTGATGGATGAGATTACAAATATGTGACTGCTATGCTCCAGGCAAGTTAGGTTAAGTAAAGCTGCTGGACTGACGAGGGCTCACTGTGCTTAACGTGATAAAGAAGAAGGCATGCTTTTCTGCACGTTCTGCTAATACAAAATGAAGTGATTTCCAAAAGATAAAAAGCGTACTTACCCTTGGCAGGCTGTGGCTTGCCAAATGGGTATCATTTTAACATTACTGGTGCAATGAAGGGAATGCTGAAGGAGAATCAAGAGATTTTGGTTAAGGGATACATGTACAATCTACAAAATTCCTCATTCTTTTGGGGGCTTATCCATACCTGACATTTGGCAGAATGTTTTAGCCTCTAGTTGATCTGGCTTAAAAGTGAATCCTTGTTAGTTTAAAACATTATGAAATAAGTCAATCTGAGAAAGACTATTACCATATGATTTCGCTCATATGTGGAATTTAAGAAACAAAACAGAGGCGCATAGGGGAAGGGAAGTAAAAATAAAACAAGATGAAATCAGAGAGGGAGACGAACCACAAGAAACTCTTGATCATAGGAAACAAACAGGGTTGCTGGAGGTGGTGGGGGGATGGGGTAACTAACTGGGTGATGGGCATTAAGGAGGGCACGTGATGTAATGAGCACTGGGTGTTATATAAGACTGATGAATCACTGACCTCTGCCTCTGAAACTAATAGTACACTATATGTTGATTAATTGAATTTAAATTAAAAAGTAAGTAAATAAATAAATAAATACGTTATGGATTGTGTTAGCCAAGTCCTTATTGCTATAATAACATTAGCTTTAATAATTTGTCATGCTTAATCACAGACCTGTATCCCTGAAACAAATAATACATTATATGTTAATAAAAAAAAAAATTTGTCATGCTTGCTAAAATTTGGGCAGATGTTGCCCCCTGCTTCTGCAGCTAAGACCCCACACAAATGCCAACTTTTGTGTATAGACTTTCCTGGTTCCTTCCACCTTCTTATTTGTATAGATCTCTAAAAAAACTACTCATCTGTTGAATGAATTATGTTATTATCCACATTATGCATATTTACAAATATTTTAATGGAGATCTAATTCACTACCATAAAATCTTCCCCTCTTTGAAGTGTAAATTTCAGTGGTTTTTAGTATTTGAACAAGTTGTGCAATCATGACTACTATCTAATTCCAGAGCATTTTCACCACCCTGCAAAGACACCCAGTGCCCAGTTGCCGTCACTCCCCATTCCTTTCTTTTCCCAGTCACCAGCAACCACTCATCTACTTTCTGTCTCCGTGGATTTGTCTAGTCTGGACGTATCACATACATTGAAGCATATGAATTGTGGCCTTTTGCGATTATCTTCCTTAACTTAGTGTAATGCTTTCAAAGTTCATTATATTGTAGTGTATCACTATTTCATCGCTTTTTATTGTAGAATAATATTCCATTTTGTGGCTATCCCACATTTTGTTTATCTGTTCTTCAGTTGATGGATATTTAGGTTGTTTGTACCTTCAGCTATTAGGAATTATGTTGTTATCAACATTTGTGTACAAGTTTTGTGTGGAACATGTTATACGTTTAAATATATTTTATTTAAATTTTATTTATTTTAAATATTTATTTTTCAAGTTTTTATTTAAATTCTAGTTAGTTAACATATAGTGTAGTATTGGTTTCAGGAGTAGAATTTAGTGATTCATCACTTACATACAACACCCAGTGCTCATCACAACAGGTGCCTCCTTAATACCCATCAACCATTTAACCCATTCTCCCCGCCCACCTCCCCTCCAGCAACCCTCAGTTTGTTTTCTATACTTAAGAGTCTATTTTATGGTTTGCCTCTCTCTTTTTTCCCCATGTTCATCTGTTTTGTTTCTTAAATTCCAAATGAGTGAAATCATATGGCATTCATCTTTCTCTGACTTATTTATTTTTATACATTTAAATATGTTTTATTAAAATTAAGACATTAACATTTAAAAATTTATTAAGAATCACTACAACCTTAAAATATTTAAAATCATAAAAATATTGTTAACATTTTGGTTTATATTCTTTTAGACTGGTGACTTGTATGATACTTTCATTTAAAAAAGCCAGTTTGTATCAAAATATGCATACTGTTCTATATTCTACTGTTTTTATTTTACTTCCCTTGTACTATATATGGTATATATATATTTCTGGGATAGGATTTTTAATAATTTAATACTTACCTATAATTTATTTTAATATTAGATTACATTTTTGTACATTATAATTACAATTCCTGAGGGCAGTCACTTTACTTTTTCATTTTATCCATTTTGTTCCCTTCTGCTAGTAGGTAGCAAGTATCTAGAGTAGTTTTTTAACAAAAGTTTGCTGAAATGAATTTACAATATATAGGGATTCATAGAATTTCAGATTTGAAAAGAATCTTAGGGGTCAACCATGAATAACATGGATGATACAGTAATTTGGTTAAAATTGAGTTTAACTAAGGACTACAGTTGTGGCTCTTACACTTGCATACTTAACCAGCATCCTTTGATTAAACGATTTGGAAAGACCGAAAGAAGAGTAACAGGAAATTTGTTCCTAAGTCAGATCATGACTGGTAAGTTTTACCAGCCTCCTGGATACCTATATGATAAAATTTGCAATTTGGAGAGACTGAGTCAGTGATTTTTTGGGGGGCCAGTTTAAAGCTTCATTAGTGAAAATACGTATTGTTTTCTGAAATTATAAAATGGTCAACAGTCATTAAAAAAATCTCAGCTATCTCCAATGTTGTCTTGTCAGATGGTCACAGGTTGTTTCAAAAGAGTAAAATGTATTTGTCTTGCATGTTGGGTTCAAACTTCATATTCTAACATCTTTTTTGAAACTTTGCTGGTGAATCATAGTAACATCACTAACTGTATGTTGCCAAGTGATCTTGTTCCAACTTTTAAAAATATCATTAATCCCAGCTAGATTTTAAAATTGCTTAGATTGTGGTGTTGAAATATTATTTCCCGCTATAGGAATCCAGGGCTACTAGGAGAAATGGTTGCTTCCAGGTTCTGAGGCAAGATATGCACAAAAGGAGCTTGCAGGAACTTGTATGCCAAATTTCAAGGAAACCATTAGAGTTAGGATGGGACCATTTGAGCTTTAATAAAGATTTTAATTGCTCTAGTGTGAACCTCATCAAATACATTTAAATCCTTAAGTTCATAATTAAAAAAATAATCAGTCATTTTTGAAAGATGATAAGGAATGGATTTATTGTTTTGAAAACTGGTTTTAGAAAAAGAAAAAGAGAGAGAACCAAGCATTTAGTCTTTCTCGTATGAACTGCTCCACTGGTGAGAAACATCTTTTTATAAAAGTATTCCAATGAATAAAAAGAACTGATAGAATTATAGTTATTTTGTAACATACATGAGACAGATCTAGGCATGGAGCTGTTAACATCCCAAGAGAGAAAATCAGACATGATGTGCCTCCTGATGAAAGCTTATGCTACCACCTGTAGTCTGGCCCAAGGGATCAAATCTGAAATTGATGAAGGCTCTGGAGCCCGTGGCCAGTTTGCAGGAAATAGAAAGAGCAGAGAAGCTTGCTGAACTTCGCTGCGAACGTGCAATCGAGGACATCCAGAAAGAGGGAAACCCTGCAGTTTAAATCACCTGTGGTCTCCCACATATGCACTGAAAGAAGAAGCGGGTAGCAAGGGACACTGGTGATCAAAGTGACTTGACAGACGTGTTGATTTTTTATTTTACTTTATTTTATTTTATTTTATTATTTTTTAAGATTTTTATTTATTTTTGTGAGACAGAGAGAGAGAGAGAGGGAGAGCGATACGGGCAGGGGGGAGGGGCAGAGGGAGAAGCAGACTCCCCACTGCGCAGGGAGCCAGATGGGGGACTTGATCCCAGGACCCTCAGCTCATGACCTGAGCCGAAGGCAGACGCTTAACCAACTGAGCCACCCAGGTGCCCAGACATGTTGATTTTTAAAAAAAATTGGGTCAGACTATAGATGATGTCTGGGGCTTATGTTCATGACAGGACTATAAAATGCAAGGCAGCCATTACTGTGAAGAGGCAGCTGTGTTTGGGATGGGCCCATGGAGGGTCTCTGGGGGGGTGGGGTGGGTAAAGCTCTAGTTCTTAACTCGGATGAGGGTTTCAGGGGCATTGTCTTAATTTCCTATTGTTGCCGTAACAAATGACTGAAAAAACGGGTGGCTTAAAACCACAAAATTTACTATTTCACAGAAGTCCAGGTGAGCTTGACTGGATTCTCTGATGTGGTCTCACAAGGCTGAAATCTCGCTCTTGGTCAGCGGGCCTCTCACGCTGGAGGCTCCAAAGTCATTGAGCCTTTTGGCAGCATTCAGTTCTTTGTGGCTGCAGAGCTGAGGATCCTGTCTCCTTGCTGGCTGTCCGCCAAGAGACTCTCTGACCGTGTCAAGGCTACCTACGTTCCTTTAACCTTGTCCTCCCCATCTGCAAACAGCAACAGTGGGTGGAATCCTTTTATTTCTCGGATGACTCCTGCTTCTTCTGCAACTCTTCTGCATTCCTCTTCTGTCCTTTTAGGGCTCATGGGATTACGTTGGTCCCACCATGATAACCCAGGGTAAGCTCCCTATTCTAAGGCCAGCTAATGAGTAAACTGAATTCCATCTTCAGAGCCCCTCACAGCAGTACCTGTGTTGGTGTTTGTTTGAATAACCAGGGGGCTAGAATCCTGGGGGAAGGTCTTTAGAATTCTGCCTGCCGTAAGATGTTTTTACCTTATATGTTTGTTTTGTGTCACTTTGTGTGTTTGTATTTTATTTTACAAATACGAATAGGCTTAAAAACTAATTGAGACATGAAAACTGATGCTTTCTTGTGATATTTAGAAGATATTTCTCAAAGGTGCTTACTTTTCTTTAGGGGGAGAAACTCCAAAACAAAAAGTGATTCATTTTCTTAGCTGAAAACATTTGTACTTTCACCATAGCTAAGGATGCTAAAAAATCTAAGTGTAATAAAAGCGAATTCTAGAATTTGCTGCCCTTTTTTTTTTTTTACTGTAACTCTAAACCGTTGCAATAAAAGATTATGTCTTAAAACTTACAATTTGTATGGGGTTATTAAACATGGCTTTCAAGGTGCATTCTTTGTAGTGAGTTCTGGGTTCATAGGATATGCCTGCTTGCATCCATATAAAAGCAATAGCTTTTATAAGAGCCTATACTCCTTTGGTTTTCTTGACACTTTGTAACTACTTTCTTGACACTTCATAACTAGTCTTGCTACAGGGGGTAGCTTACGCTCTCATCGGAGGCACATTGTGTCTGATTCTCTCTCTTGTGATGTTAACAGCTCAATGTCACTTCATAACTACTTTTTGGTTTTCTTTCCATGTCATAACTACTTCATAACTATGAGTACTGTCATTACTTTTTTTTTTTTTTACTAACTTAATTGGTAGAATATCAAAATTGAATTACACCAGGGGCAGGTAGACTTTTTCCAAAGAAAGGCCAGATAGTAAATACTTTCAGTTTTGTATGCCGTATCATCTTTGTTGCAGATATTTAATTCTGCCATTGTAGCTCAAGAGAACATAGACAGGGTCACCTATGTGACTCAGTCAGTTAAGCATCTGCCTTTGGCTCAGGTCATGATCTTAGGGTCTTGCGATTGAGCCCTGCATTGGGCTCCCTGCTCAGCGGGGAGCCTGCTTTCCCTTCTACCCCCCCCACTCATGCTCTCTCTCTCTCTCAAATAAATAAATAAAATCTTAAAAAAACCCAGAACATAGACAATACATAAATTAATGGGCATGGTTGGATTTGGCCCAAAAGCCATAGGTTATAGACCCCTGATCTACACATTTAAATATTTCTTCTCTTACTGTGTTTGCTCAGTATTTTACTAGTGATATATTTTCATTGCACTCATTTGTATGAGCATATCATACAAAAATAAAAAATAGAGACAGCCACAAAAATGTATATTTTTCTTTAGTTGTTGCATAAAGATTTCAGCCTTAGGACCAATTATTCAGCCTTAGGACCAATTATTCAAGTATTCAACCAATTATTCAAGATTCAAGCCTTAGGACCAATTATTCAAGTAATATATATATCTGAATTCTTTGAGTTCTGATAGTAAGCTAAGTTTAATTTTGCATCGACCTTTCTTTTTTTTTTTTAAGATTTTATTTATTTGAGAGAGAGAGTGAGAGAGAGAGCACGCAGGGTGAGGGACAGAGGGAGAAGCAGATTCCCTACCAAGCAGGGAGCCTGACATGGGGCTCCATCTGGGGACTCTGGGATCATGACCTGAGCTGAAGGCAGACACTTAACCAAATAAGCCACCCAGGTGCCCTTGCATCGAACTTCTTACTCATTTATTCATTCAACAAATATTTATTGAGCACCTAGTATGTGCCAAGCACTATTCTAGGTCCTGGAGATAAGCAGTTAACCAAACAAAGTCTCCACTGTCACTGTGCACACACTCTAGTTGACCTACTAATGATGATGTCAAGAGTCCAGGATATAATAAGCTTCTAGTAGCTTCTCTCTGACCAGCAATAGAATAGCATATGGATGCAAATGTTAATGCCCTTTTATTATTATATTTAAATATTGTTTGTGTATGTTTCCTCAAAAATAGTTCAATTACTGTTGAAAAAATCTGAGGGGCTATGATACATGTTCACTACATTTTGTTTCAAATTTATGCTGGGGTATGCTGGAAGTCAAAATTATTTTGCAAACTTTTACTCTATAAAACCCACTGAAGACCTGAGCGATGTACCATCATACTTTATTGTCTTCGAGTTGTACTGTGTGGATTTGAGAAACATTGCTTTCAATGTACATGCTGCTGTGATTGCAGTCAACACTTGTTGAAGAATCAGCTGGTGACAGTTGGATATTTTGACAGCTTAACTTGAGCCTTTTCAATTCATCACAGCCATCAGCAAATTGGCTTTGAAATTTTATTCTTGACCAGTGATGCATACCCATTTTTGGCTTTAGAAAAATTTCTTCTTCTTACTTGAGGAAAAGAAAAAGATATAAGACCTCTGAATTTACCATAACTCTATATACAGCAGTAACCCCCTTGTCCACAGTTTTGCTTTCTGTGCTTTCAGTTACCTGTGGTCAACTGCAGTCCCGAAGCAGATGATCTTCTTCTGATGTATCATCAGGCCAACAGTAGCCTAATGCGACATTACAATGCCCCACACTTCATTCCCTGCATTTCATCTCATCATGTAGGCATCTCACATCATCACAAAGAAGGATGAGTATACTACAATAAGATATTTTGAGAGAGACAGAGACAGGGCCAGAGAGACATACATATAACCTTCATTACAGGATATTGTTATAATTGTCCTATTTTATTATTAATTATTATTGTTAGTCTTGCTGTGTCTAATTTATAAATTAAACTTTATCACATGAATGTATGTATAGGAAAAAACAGTATAGATAGGGTTTGATGCTATATGCTGTTTCAGGCATCCACTGGGGGTCTCTGAATGAATGCCCTGCAGATAAGGGGGAAGGACTGTAGTTAAAATAAAAAGTTGGGGTGCCTGGGTGGCTCAGTCGTTAAGCGTCTGCCTTCGGCTCAGGTCATGATCCCAGGGTCCTGGGATTGAGTCCCGCATTGGGCTCCCTGCTCGGTGGAAAGCCTGCTTCTCCCTCTCCCACTCCTCCTGCTTGTGTTCCTTCTCTCGCTCCCTCTCTCTCTGTCAAATAAATAGATAAAATCTTTAAAGAAAAAAAGTTAAACTTTGACCAGAAATTACAGTAAGTGCACAAAGTGTGAGGCATTTACTTTCTATTGCATAACTGACAGGCTGTGATGAGAGCCTCCATCCTTGAGCCTTTCCTGGCATCGAAGTGAGTGCATTACCTGTGTCCTGCAGGCCTGTCCTTCCTCACGTATTTTTACATGAGTTGACATGCATAAGCCTAAATGAAAAAAAGATGTTGAGCTACAACTTACCTCCTCAATCACATGTTTACATTATGTTTCTCTATCATTCACAGGTACGGTTAGAGAAAGTTTATTCTAAGATCTGAATAAAAACAAGTTATTCTGGTGACATTAGTTTCTACCTTGTTCAGTATTGGTGGGTGTGTGCGTTCTTGTCTCTAGATAGTGTTTTCTTTTCTAAAAAAATATATTACAAATAGTTAAACTATATAAAAATGTCAACCACAAGTTTGTCGAACTTTTGGAGTTTCTTCCTAAAACAAATCTGAGAAGTTTGATTGAAGTCAATCCCTTTATTTTCTGGATGAGGAAAATGAGGCCCAAAGAGAAGGTATGTCCAATGTGGTGGCTCTGAAATCAGCCCCAGGGGGCCTAAGTCCTGGTGTAGTGTGTTCTTCATTGCTATGGTTCGACTATGGTGTTATGAAATGTGTAATTTACTTAAATACTTACAGCCCTTGTGACATTGGCTTGTGCCAGTTAGTTAGGCTTTCACTTTCTATGTGGTCAGATACAGTGTTGGCAGGACAGCACAATCCAGTGGTGGCAGGTGGCATCATGCGAGGGTGGACCCACTGCAGAAGCAGCTTCTACAGGCCTTTCTGTTCTATAGCCTTCTGATTAACCAGGGATATTTTATGATTAACATATTGATTCCAAATTTGGGTTTCCATTGCTGAATCTTTTTCATTAGCATGATGGATGTTAGAAACAGGCTCTAGCTCTCCCAGATGAAATTAAACATATTTTGCACACATGGATTTGCTTCCACTCTTTTGTGAACAGGATAAAAGAATTCACAGAGGCCTGTAGTGGTCTTTTTAGGGGTGACAATCATGGTTTGATTCCCTGATTGGTTCTCGGTCCAGACACCGGTTTAGGAGACTTCTTTTTTTTTTTTTTTTTAAAGATTTTATTTATTTATTTGAGAGAGAGAGAATGAGAGACAGAGAGCACGAGAGGGAAGAGGGCAGGGGGGAAGCAGACCCCCTGCTGAGCAGGGAGCCCGATGCGGGACTCGATCCCGGGACTCCAGGATCATGACCTGAGCCGAAGGCAGTCACTTAACCAACTGAGCCACCCAGGCACCCGGTTTAGGAGACTTCTGATTGTGTGGTACCTCTGGCACAGCATCCTGCCTCAGAAATCTTGCTGAGTCTGCTTCAGGTGAACTTTCGTACCCAGACCACCTGCAAGGGCTTTATACAGTCCTTAGTCCAGTACAAAATGTATGAAACTCTTTAATGCTTTTTTGCTGATAAGTATTTGCTAGTAAATGTCTTTCTCTATGAAAGAATTTGGACTGAGATTTGTTTTCATTAAAATCTCATAGCCAGGTTGTGGGAGAGTGGTAAATTCTCACCGTCTCAACCTTCTTCAACAGCCACTGAAAAGAATCTAAGTGCATGACCAAACTGGCTTAGGGAAGTTTGCAACGACAGGCTATATCTAATTTAGAATCGAGGTGTTCTTAAATCTTTTGCTATCTCTATATAGTTTTTTCTTCTCCCTTTGACCACAGCCTTTTGCTAAATTTACAGGAAAGAGTGAGTTGCTGTTACGGTTCTTTGTGACTTCCTGGGAGGTGATCAGTTTGCTGTGCTTCAACTTCCTTTCCTTGCAGATACTACTGCTTTGGGGATACAAAAAGTCAAAATCAGTGAGGCCCCAGCACCATTCCTTGTAGAATAGAGTGAGACCCAAGGTATCTGGTCTCTGTGGTAGGGGAGGGAAGATGAATGTTGGAGGCTTGGAGCTCAGGGAGTTCGTGATTGATCAGAAATTTCAGGTATCATAGGCTAAATTGTGTCCCCACAAAAGTCATATGCTGAAGTTCTAGCCTTTAGTACTGCAGAATGTGACTGTACTTGGTGATAGGGTCTTTAAAGGGGTAATTAAGTTAAAATGAGGTCAGTTAAAGGGCATCCTGATCCAATATGACTGGTGTCTCTATAAGAAGAGGAGATTAGGACATGGACACACAGGGAAGACCGTGTGAGGACACAGGGAGAAGATGTCCATCTACAAGTCAGGGGCAGGGGCCTCAGAAAGAAAGAAAGAACTGTGAGACAATACATTTTTATTGTTTAACACCCCCCCCACCGCCCGCCCCGAGTTTGCACGGCAGCCCGAGGAAATGAACATACCATTTCAGTTTATTTCCGATTCGACTTCCCTGGCCCCTTTCCTTTATCTGTTGTCAGGGCTTTGGTCCGGACTCTGAATGCTCACACACTGGAATTGGGTTTAAGCCTATGAGGTGCCTTCCACCGTTCCCTTCTGTGCTGGAGTGGGTTCCAGGGGGCAGTGTAGTTCCCAGCTGGCCCCGCAGGCTGCTCTGGCTTCAGAAAAGAAAGCACCTCAGCCCAGCAAATGAGAAACTTCCTGCAACACTCCAGGCCCTGCTAGGAAGAGCTAACAGAGATGTAACATTCTGGATTATTTTTATGCTCCTCTCTGCAGGTGAAGAAAACTCTCTCTGGCTCCAAGTTAAAAACATAATCCAACAAGTTCTCAACTTTCTGTTCTCAGTCCTCGAGGATGGACTGGGCCCAAGATTTGTGCTTTTTCCAGCTCCCAGCGAAGTTATCCATCCCTGAAAATCTGCCCTATCAGTTATAAAGTAAGCTGTTGATAAACCGCAAATTGATCCCAACTTTAGAAGGAGAAAATTGTGCCTATCTCCTTTAAAATGCATCATCAATCCTTAGAGTCTTACAGTCCTGTCCAGAGTGAGATTGGGATGTGTCACATCTGTCTCTTTCTTGTAATATTTTTGTTCCACTTGCCCTCTCTCTGTCGTCAATGATGGATACCATGCCCCCACCACCTACAGTTTTGTTGGCAGTCACATTGTATATTCAGTCCTCTTAAAAACAGCTAAGTAAATCATGATTTTTCCAAAACAGGGACAGTGGGGTGAGATGAATCAGACTGTGGTCTGCCTGACATAATTCATGAGCCTACCAATCTGGGACCTATCAGTTTTTCATCCTTTAGTATTGATGCATTTTTTTCATTTGGAACATCACATTTAAAAGAGCATATTGTTTATAGCAGTAAAATGTTACTATTTAACTTCTGTGAACCTTGTTTATAAAAGTGGAGTAACTTTACCTGTTCCATCTTCTTACATAGACATAGAGGAACAACCCAGTTGTTCTGAGGCACTTGCTAAATGTGTAAGCTTCCTAATAATTTATCAGTGAATTCTAGCTCGTAGGCTCCTGTATCATTAAAGAATCATTCAGGTTTGCTGAATCTAGCAAAGAATTTGTAACTGCTAGAATGTGGAGATAAAAATGATGAAAATAATACGCAAGTGGATAAGCAAGGAGTTAGTTGGTAGAGTGAGCCTGAGGAGCTGGAGAGTCTTCCTGGGGGAATGGATCTGTTCTACCTCTGAATGAGTTAGGCTCATGCATCTCTGAGGTCCTTGCCTGGGGCTATGATTCAAGTTATCTGAGTGGTTAAGTCTAATGAATGTTTTTTCTTTGAGTCTTGAAGGACATAGGCAGGAGAAAGAGTGTCTGACAGATTTCTTACTGGAGAAAATAGTTGTGAAGATTGGTGCTGAGGCACTTAGTCATCTGAGGGAGTTGGCAGAGAGCCAGAGGAAGGAACTTTGTGGGGGACAGGACTCAACAAAAGGACGTTCCAAATGATTTAAAATGTATTCTAAAGAGTGAAAGAGAACTAGAGGAATATTTAAAACGTAATAGTAATGAGAGCAGTAACAATTTGACCTTATGCTTCTACCTTGGGAGTTTACTTTGCAAGAGGGACTACCCTGTAACATTTGTGCTCTCCTGTTTGAAAAACAATGTGTACTTTGAAAAACGGATATGACCACTCACGTGATTAATGGACCTTGTTGTTATGGTCCACTGTAGAATGAATGAGTCATAGACTTGAGCAATTTTCTGCTTTCTGATGAAATGATAGAAAAGACCATATATTGGTTTAAATATTTTGCAAATTAAATTATGAATTAGCACTATGGCAGAATTTATGTGTGACATTAAAACCGACATTTCCAAAGAGTGGAAATGATTCAGAGGATTATGTTTACAATTGTGGAAGCAACCGTCAAACGTAATTAAAGAAGCCAAGTGTCCTAGTGACTAAGAGCATAAATGAGATTTATGGAATGCCAAGATCCCTGGCATTGCTTGTACTGAAACTCAGCCTTTTGGGAAATAGCATTAAGCACTCTGAATGTTGTAGTAAAGATACTATAAACAGTAGGTAATTCACCTACCACCCCCATGGCCAGTCATCTAGGTTATATTTATCATCACAGTCTTCCAGGCTGCGAAATCAATTCAGCTAAGCCCATAAATTGTTGATTTCACATAGAATGAATATAGAGTTGGTCTTTGTTTATCTCTAGGGCTGGGTATCTGTAGGGGACTCTTCCTTTTCCAGTAACTAAAGGAAGAGTTTGCCTGCAAAGGGAGGAAGGATGGTAGTGTTAACCTGAAACCTTCTTCTCATAATGAGGGCTCATTTTTTTTTTGCCATGAGTTTTCACCCAAGATCTATTTGGACTTTTCCTTTCTCCAGCCCTCCATTTCCCTCCCTCCACTGCCTGTTCCTCATTTCTTTCCAAGATGTGATTAGTAGTTTCCACATTCTGTTTTGGGCCCCTCAAAGGACAAACATGAAGCACAAGAGAAATATATGAATCACTGGCAAGACCCAGGGCTGGCTGTAGTCACTGAGGCCCAAGTCCCTCCATGAAGGCTCCACCTTGCTCCATTCAATGTGTCTCCCTCCTCCATAGCAAGGTGCTTCCACTTGCCCCAAAGCCCTGAGTACAGCTCAGACGCAACCTACAACCTGTCATGTCACTTCCTGACAGGACAGAGCTTCCATGATGATTCTTGGATTCACTAGCTTAGTGGAAAGATCACTGTCGTGCAATGTCAGCCTCCAGGAATCTTGGGATGAGAGAGGCTGTCTATATTTGAGAAGTTTTTCATGAGTGGTTTTATTGAATAGAGAGAAATCATATTCTTAAGACTCAAGACAGCAAGAAAGGAAAATAGACTTGGTAGGTTTAAAAGATATCCCATTTGGCTAAGGTGCTTGGTTGGGAGGGAAACTAAATGCTGCTTTATGTCTTTATTTTGTTTTATCAAAATAAAGCTAAGAATTTTTAAAAATCATGTGGGGCAGAATCATTTGCATCAGACTCTTTGCACATGTAGACAGCAGGCACTGTTTCTCAAGACTATAAATTCTGCATTCAGTTTAAGAAAGAGTATTTTTGATTGAGGTTAACACAGTATTTAAGTTAATGGAAAACATGCTTTCATTGCAGAGTATTTCCACCAGAATTGCTGGATTCTGTACAACAATCTGTTTCTATTTTGAAAAAAAAAAAAGTGGTGCTGTTGTATGACCTAAATATTCCTTTTTTCTCTCATTTTACTCTTCTACATTCATGTGTTTCTTCTTTAGGTATATTCAAATAAATGACAGTATGAATTCGGATGAAAAATTTTCCTAGTGGTATATATGCTTAATGCTTCAGAAAAAAAAACCCAAAACATATTATTATGCTTAAACTTGAGCTTCACTTCATGTAAGGAGCATGAGTTCCCACTACTGCTACCCAAATGATACTAGGATTGGAGAGACAGAAGCAGAATGTCTTAGAGAGTGACTTTTGAACCCTGTGTGGATTCATATTTTCTGAGTAACAAATCACCCCAACAGTTATTAGTTCAAAATAGTATTTCTTAAACACATATGGTTTTCAGGTAGAGGTTGGTTGATCTAACTGGCCATGGCTAGGTAGCTCTGCTTTAACTTGCATCCAACTGGGCTTGGATTTTTGCTTGTGGTTACATTTGTCAATGAGTGTTAATTCTAGGGCCCCATCTGGGGAGGCAACAGCTACTGGTAGAGACTCTTCTCCAGGTGAAATCCAGGTAGGCAAGCAGAAGCATGGTTTGAACTTGGAACTGGCACACTGTTACTTCTGCCCATATATTGTTGGCCAAAGTGGGTCATATGGCTATGTCTAAGATCAACAAGGTGGGAAAATTTAGGAAGAACTGCAAAGTTAAGGGGTAGGAATATGGAAACATGGAAAGGAGAAGAAATAGGAGCCAATAATTCAATCCATCAGAAAGCCCAACTCATTCTCATTTTCCTACAGGTAGGAATGTTGTCATTGTCTTATCCTCCCTTCTCCACTGGGGCAACAAGACATAAGATGGAGGAAGTTACTCTCAGTAGTGACTTGTTCTGATCTGTAGGGATAGTTCTTCCCAATGATTCTCCAACTTTTGTGTATGATGGAATTACTGGTGAGGTTGGTAAGAGTACAAACCTGGCTCTTATTCTCAAACTTATTAAATCATAATTACTGTGGGAGGGACAAGTCATTTACATTTTTAACAAGTTCCTCTGGTAATTTCGAAGCACTCTGACATTTGAGACTCCTATCACTAGAGTAAGGTTAATTGAAGTGGCCAGCCTAGGTCTTGAACTTGATGGGATCCTGGCAGTTTAGCAAGTGTGATAGATTGTCTTATTGTCCAGCAAATACTGCCCCCCCCAAACCCCCTGCCTGTCCTTGTTCCAAAGCAGTTAGACCTGGTCATATGATTGATTTTGGTGAATGGCATGTGAACAGATATGACATACTTCCTTTTCAAGGAAGATTTTAACTCTGTTTATGTCATTAGATTTTAGTTCTTGTGTTTCTGCTCTCTGCCATGGGAACTTATCGTCAGGGGCTGTGGGTGCATCAGCCTGGGAGGGATGCTACTTGTCACAGAATGAGTGACATGAACCAGATGCACAGCCCAGCCTATCATATAATCACTGTAGCTGTCTCACTGGAACATAAGAAAACAAATTTTAGGTGTTATAATAAGCCAATGAGATTTCAGATTGTTTCTTATACAGCATTATTCCAGAAAAGCTGACCAATATAGCCAATAACTGAACAAGGCAAATACCAAACTGGGATGAAAATGGGGCTCTACATTCCTTTTCACAGACTACCCTCAGATTTCTAAATGCCTTTCAATGACCTATTTGAGATTATCCTTAGTGTTTGCTTTATTTTGACTTAACTTACATGAAAATGCTGGAGAAGGGGAAAATTAACTTATAAAGGGATTTAGCCAGCACTTAAAACACTCCCAGGACTGGTCTAGATTCTGAACTCCCCCCCCCCCCCCCCCGCAACCCCTCCTTAGGGCCTCTATCTGACAGAGTAGGAGTTTTGGCTTTTTTGCTGTTTGGTTGATCAGCAATAATTACCACTCACAATAAATATTGGTACATGCCAGGAGCCATCCTAAACATTTTCTGGGTATTAATTTGTTTACTTTTCCTGACTACTGTATTACTCTGTGAGGAAGATACTATGATTTTCATTTCATGGACAGAGAGCTGGGCTGACACAGGCTTTATAGTTAGAAAGTCACAGCACTGGGAAGTCTGACTTCAGAAGCAATGCTCTTGACCACTCTGTTGTTGCCTCTAGAAGTTTTCAACACATTTCACCCCTCTTTATGTACAATGTAAACACTCCAAACAATGTAAATGCTCCTCCTAGAAAAATAAGTTGCCTAATTTTCACCTAGAATGGAAAGATTCCAGATCTCAGAGGTGAAGTGTGTGTACAAAGCATCTTTGAGAGTGAATGACAATCTGTTGCAATATTTGTTGCTTTAGTTCCTCTCTTTCTCTCTGCCCATCATTCTGGTTTAGAATACTTCTTTTTCCACTTTTGAATTCTGTCATCAGAGAAACAGAAATTATGGCTTTGGGGGCGCCGGGGTGGCTCAGTTAGTTAAGCATCTGCCTTCGGCTCCAGGTCGTGATCCCAGGGTCCTGAGATCGAGCCCTGCGTGGGGCTTCTGCTCAGCAGAGAGCCTGCTTCTCACTCTCCCTCTGCCCCTCCCCCTGCTTGTGCTCTCTTTTTCTCTCTCAGATAAATAAATAAAATCTTAAAAAAAAAAAGAAATTATGGCTGTGCTTTTCATTTTCACTCAGAAACCTGAAAGCAGATTATATAATTTCTATAGTAAGAAATTTAAAAAACAACACATTTTTACATATCCCATGAGCTCATGGCAATGAGATTCAGCTTGTATTGGGAAGTTGCAATTTAAAAATTGTGTAAAACAATAGCATCTATTTATTCAGGACCTACTCTGAGGTATTTTACATATATTAGCTTTACTTCTAATAACAAGTCTGCAGAGAAATTATTATCTTCCTTTATGGACAAGAAGATTGAGTCTTAACAAAATCACGTAGCTATGTGATGGAGCAAAAGGTGAGTCAGATTTTCATGACTGCAAATTCTGTTGTCTTGGCCTCCGCACCTTATCACTTCTCCCACTTTAAAGAAAGGGTTTTTAAAAACCCTGAAATTACCACATAAAAACTAGCTTTTCCCTGTTTATTCCCATAATATAAAATTATCTAGATTCAGCTGTGACCACGTTTGAGGCCCTGAAGGATTTCATTTTCAATCTTTTTTCTACATATTAAGCTTAATTGACTGGATAAGAACTAGTAAGCACAGTGTCTCCTGAGTACACATGTTGTTAGATGAATTGTTAAGTAGGATTTAAATATAGCAGGAGAGTTTTCCTTACTAAAAAGAAGCTGCTATGCTTTTTACTGCCCTTTTAATTTTTGCTCAAGCCTGGGCATATATATTCTACATCTATGGGCAAGCTGCTCTCTGCTGCTTTTAATGATTTAGTAGAGGACAGATTCTCAACTGTTTCTTCTAGCCTGATGTCCCTTCATGTTTCTGTCCTACATCGTGTAAGACAGTAGTTTGAGCTACAAAACTGTCCCCATATCTATGTACCTATGTATACTAGTTCACTGTAAGAAGACAATATCCCAGAAGAGGATCCTTTCATGTTTGCATGTCAGATTCTCCAAAGACATATATTAGCAGCATCAAGTCCTTTTCTACTATAAAGAGCACAAGAAAAATTGTTTGAATAAACAAATGTTTTAAAGAATCTTGAAATTATACTCTGAAGGGACATTATAACTGTAAAACACAAAAATGTATCCTATAATTTTTTGGCCCAAATCACACATTTTCTTGAATACTAAAAATAAAAGACAGATGGAAGGCAGAATAAGAGGAGATTGATTTCCAATATCTTCTGTTCAAAGCCCAGACAAATGGGAACAAATGCAAAGATCCAGGGATGCTGGGAAATAATATGGACATATGATTCAGAGCTCTCCAGAGAACTAGGACCATTAGCACGTGTGCGTGCTCGTGTGTGTGCGTGTGTGTGCATGCGCGTGTGTGTATAAAGAGATTTATTATAAGGAATTAGATCATGTGATTATGGAGGCTGGCAAATCCACAGTCTGCAGGGCAGGCTGGCAAGCTGGCAGCCCAGGAGAGCCCATGTTCCATTTTTGTCCAAAGCCATGTGCAGTAGAATCAGGAAGAGCTGATGTTGCAGACAAAGTCCAAAAGCAGCCTGCTGGAGAAGTTCCCTCTTGCTTGGGGAATGGAGTGGTGAGGGAAGCCAGCCTTTTGCTCTATTCAGGCTTTCAACTGATTGGATGAGGGCCTCCCACATTATGGAGCGCGATCTGCTTTACTCAAAGTCCACTGATTTAAGTGCTAATCTCATCCAAAACATTCTCATAGAAATACCTATAATAATTTTTGGCCAGATATCTGGGCACTCCACTGCCCAGCCAAGTAGACATAAAATTAACCATCTCAGTGGATGTAAGGAGGCCCCAGTCATCCAGTGGTGGGTGTTCAGGCGGGCTGAGACACCACAAGTTCCACGGGGCAAAGCTGTGGAAGAACACTTTATTAAACCTGGAAAATCAGAAAATTCTTGTAATAAACACCTGCCAGTCATCAAAGGGCTATCCTCAGAAGTTGTGACATGAGTCAATCATGTCTTGTAGCACCTGAAATGCAATTGGGATATCGTTCTAAAACATATTTAAGTTTTGAACCTAAGAAATAGGAAAACTATGAGAAAAAGTTATAACAGAATATATTTATATTAGGTAGGCTCAATTAAGTGGTGTAGTCATCAGGTAGGGATAATAGACTCTGACTAATATGATTTGAAAATTTGCTAATGACAGAACTCAAACCAGTTCCACATCTAACCTTTTCTTTAAATTTGGAGCCCGCAACATAGTATCTACATAAAGGGCTTAGCCTGGCATTTCAGGTCATGAGAAAAATTGCCCTATTCCAGATTTTATTTCCTCCTACTGTCTTAGTTTAAGAAACCTCTGTGAATGGAGAAGATATCCTAAAGAATTCCTTCAGGAAATTTCTCCAAAATTGTTTGGGATGATTATTCAGTAGGTGAGCGTCTTTCAGCCTTAGGAAAACTTAGAATTAAGTGTAGAAATATTTAATAGGGCCAAATCTACAGTATCAATAATTTATGTATTGCATTTGAGAAACTCTATACATTGGTATTATAAGTATTTATAATAGTTAAGAGAATTTGGTTTATTTATCAGTCAGGATATGATAACAAATAATACCCAAGTTGAAGAGACTTAGAAGTTTTTTCCTGCTTATGCTGTGTGTTCCTCGAGGACAGGCAGGAAAATATGCTTAAAAAAATTAAATTAATTTTATTTATTTTTCTAGTTTTATTGAGATAAAATCAACATGTAACGTGGACGTTTAATGAGTGCATGATTTGACACATGTGTATATTGTGAAATGATGACCACAATAAGGTTATGTAACATCCATCACCTCATATAATTACCATTTTTGTGTGTAATGAGAACATTCAAGATTTACTGTCTTCACAACTTTCAAGTATATAATATTCAAGTGTTACTAACTATAGTCACCATGCTGTACACTACATCCTCAGAACTTATTAATCTTATACCTGGAAGTTTGTACTCTCTGACCAACATCTCCCCATGTCCCCCACCCCCTAGCTTCTCATTCCACTCTCTATTTCTAAATAGAGAGGCTTTTTCAGCTTTCACATATAAGAGAGAACACATGATATTTGTCTTTTCTGTCTGACTAATTTCACTTAGCATACTGCCTTCAGGGTCCACACACGTTGTTGCAAAAGGAGGGACAGGAAAATATGGTCATACTGTCCTCATCAGGGACTGAGACTGATGGAGTCACCACCATCTGGGGGAAGAGAATACAGCACAGCCTCTTGAAGTTTTCTGACCACAAAGCAACAAATGTTGCTTCTGCTCTTATCTTATCTTATCTTATTGGCCAAAAGAAGTCACATGGCCAGACCTAACTTCAGAGCACATTCTTACCATGAATCTGGAAGGAAGGAATGTGCATTATGGGTTATGAGTCTTCATGCCAACCATCATTCATTAAAATAACATTAGATAAGGATTCTAATTTAAAATGTGGAACCCGCATAATCAATTTAGACTTGTGGTTTTAAGGTCAAAGGTCAAAGCTTATGAATAGTATTGGAATATTTAAGAGAACTTGATGTCCATCATGTTTATAAGTTTATTTTGTGTAGGAGAATTAAACATATGAAAGATTTTAAATTTTTTTGTAAATTGGACAATTAAGTATTCAAATATATATAAATGCAATTAAAAATATTTAAAGAAATCTAAACTAACATTTTACATATATTTTTAAAAGATTTTATTTATCTATTTGAGAGAAAGAGAGAGCATTTGTGCTCGCACGCGTGCCCCCGAGAGCCAGGGGGAGGGGCAGAGGCAGAGGGAGAGGGACAGGTAGACAGGCTGAGCCCAGAGCCCACCTTGGGGGCTTTCTCATGACCCTGAGATCATCACCTGAGCCAAAACCAGAGTCAGATGCTTAACCGACTGAGCCACTCAGGTGCCCAACTGACTGAACCACTCAGGTGCCCCTAAACTAACTTTTTAAATATGTTTATAGATTAATTGCAGTCTCTTTAGAAGTGACTGTTAATATTTTTTTTGAGTTATAAATGGAGTGTTAAGTTTTGTCTGTTGAACTTAAAAGTATAAGAATGAATTAGGCTTATGAATTTATTACTCAAATAAATAAATATTAATTTTTAAACCAAAGGAAACTTTTGAACCAAAGCTATCCTTTCTGGGTATCAAATTCTCACATTTAATACTAGCATATGCTATTATAATCTCAAGGCCTCCTTTTTTTTCCTTTCTGAGCACTGAAGCTTGTGAAATGATTATTATTAGAGATTTAGCATGAAGGACATACAAAAATATATATATTATAACAGAGGAAGACCTAAGGTGCAGTTGGCTAGGTTTCTAAGAGAATGACTATTTTTTCTCTTTAGCTTACATAAAAAAAATAGACAAAGTTTTAGGAGAAAAAAATACCATGTTTTCAATACTCTCTAACATCTTTCTTACAAGAATAACTAGTACAGGTTAAGTTGATAGGAATTAGTGTAGGTAAAGTACTTACTGGACTTGGATAAGGGTAGAAAAGGATGAAAAATATTATATTTGATGAAATCCACTGTGCACACTTTCTTTAAGTATGGGCCTATGTAGTGATTTACCTCTGATGAGTAAGAGCAAGTAAGACACTCAAAAACATATGACACGATTTATGTAATGTGTGTGCATATATTTATTTATGGCTTCATCTGTACCACAAGAGAAATTGTAATGACTTTGCAAAGACCACAAATCTTTTGCATACAAGTCAAAGTGTCTATTCCATGTGACTTATAAATATGTGTAAAGCTTCCATATGGGAAAAGGATTTTCTGATACTCAAAGAATCAAGCATCAAAGAACCTACTGAAAAGCTTGACAAATATTGACAAATATTACAAAACTTTGAATTCCAATTCTAGAGTCTACATATTCTATTTTGCAATATACTTTATCATTTTATATTAGAGCTGTTCAGAACTCTTTTCCAAAGGCCATGGGATTTAATATACGATTATACTTTATGTACAATGCATACATGTATATGTGTGTATATATTAGCATTCATTTCAATTTGCCTCCAGGTTACATATCCTACTAGATGCCCCAGTGATTGGCTATTGCCCTCACAGTGAAACTAAAGAGATGCCAACTCTCTTGAAGCAAATTCTAAAACTTCAGAATAATGTTTACATATTTGATTTATATAGTTTATTTCTTCCAGAGTGTTCATTTTAAATTAACTCCACATTGAAATAAGTGATCATGCTAATAGCTGACAGGGCTAGGTTAGGCTGACTTTGTCTTAACGTCATGGACAGTAACAAGAAAAAAAAAAAAGAAAGAAAGAAAAGGAGATAACAAAGGGAAGAACAAAAAAAACGAGTAACCTAAGAAACTGGGTTAAAATTGGGTTATCATATAATGTTGAACGAGGTTATTCTTTCTTATGGGGCATGTGATGGATACTCGTGGTCCGTATATTGCCACAAGATCCTGTCTTTTCTGCATGTGGCTCTACCCAAGTCCTAGACCATGGCCCACGGGCTAGATTTGGCCCGTGACAGTGTTTCATTTGGCTTGAACAGTATTTAAAAAAAAATTTGAGCCAACATTTTTAAATTGGAAGCTTTCACAAAAAGATCCAGATTTCTGGCATCTCTCAAGAAATGAGGAGATCTGGGACTGCTGGACTCACATTACCACACTGCAGTCTATGGCTGGCTGGCTGGCTGTTGCCCTCTTCAGACACACGTGTTCTCCATGGTCCCCACCAATTCCTCCTGCTTCACAGCACTGAGGCTGGCCGTTCCCACTTACTCTTCTTGCTCTATTTCTCTTTTAGTAGAAAATATTTCTTTCTGCCCATGTCTTTACCAAAAGTAGGTAAAAATATGGCAGTATGGTAAAAAAAAATATGGATTTATAGCTTTACATGAGATTGCTCTTTGTGGATTCTCTTCTCCTTTTCTCTCTCATACATTGAGGGCCAATTTCTCTTCCCTATCTTCCTCTGAAATTTGAAACGAAGACCTGAGAAACTTTTGATCTGTATAAATACTGGAAGGTTCTCAGAGGCATGTCTTCTGCTTTACTTTTTCTCCCAGAGACCTGATAAGATTGGGCTTGGGGAAGTAAGAGAGAAGGGGATAATGGAGAAACAAATAAGAGAGGGTGCAATTTTAGCTCTAAGCTTTGGAACTTAACCCTCTGAAGTGGGCTTAGTGAGGCTGGGACCTGGACTCTGCAGGCCACTTTTGGTTTGTCCTGTTAGGCTCTGCCAGCAGAGGGCGCAAGAGGGAGACTGCAAGGCTGGAGGAGGCTGAAGGGGCTTGGTTTCTGTGGACTTCCTGTTTCCTTGAAGTTCTTGCAAGCATCGCCCTACCAAAACTCCTTCACCTTGGCAGCAGCAATTCCTTTACGACATGGCAGCTGAATGGGGTCTGCAGTTTTTTCGTCACTTATCAAACCAGCTTCATTGTGTGACCCCTCTCCTTCACCCCCATTGCCTTCTTCAGAGGTCTAACTTCCAGCTCATGGGGGCCTCTTCTCCAAGCTTCTAAGTTTAAATATTCTGGAGTCTTTCTTTTGTTCCCTCAGCTCTAAGGAAGGAAGCTGCTTTCCCACAGTTGCTACCTTTGTGATGCATTAGAATTCTCTATTTTTTTCTACTTAAAAAATTCATAGGGGCATCTGGGTGGCTCAGATGGCTGAGTGTCTGACTCTTGGTTTTGGCTCAGGTGGTGATCTCAGGGTCTGGGATCAAGCCCCATGTTGGACTCTGTGCTCAGCGAGGAGTCTGCTTGAGATTCTCTCTCCTTCTCCCTTCTACCCTTCCCCCTGCTCACTCTCTCTCCCCCTCTCTGTTTTTGAAATAAATCAATAAATCTTAAAAAAAATTATAATTAGTTAACAATTATTTATGTAACTTTTTCTCAGTTCAAATAACTCCTTCCTGACTGGATCCCGGCTCACAGAGAGAGGAGGAGTTGACTAGTGTTGTGCTGCCCCAAATGCGCTACTCCCCTTGATTATTTAGATATGTTTAATTAATTCAAAAAATAAAATTAAAATCTTTCTCAATTACATTAATTACATTTTAAGAGCTCAGTAGTTAAACTGTGGTTACTGATTCCTGTATGGAACAGTGCAGATACAGAACATTTCTGTCATCACAGAAAGTTCTATTGGACAGTGCTGGGCTGAAGAAATGAGGGGTCCTTAGAGTGGGGAGGAAACATGAGGGGAAGACCTTCATTAGTACCAGGAAATGAGGTGGAAAAGTCTCTGGATGAGCTCTTCTCAAGAAAGATTGAAAAATGTACAGAGATTATCTGATCACAATGCAATTAATCTAAAAATACATAGAAGGTAGAAAACCTTCATATATTTAAGAATGAGTGATATGATAATGGAATTATAATGAAACATTGTTGGGGTTAATATAGAGCATGAAATCAGCCATAATACCTGGCTTGCTAAAATGTAACACAGAAGCCACTGGGGGAGAGGGAAGGTTTCGGAGAAGGGTGTGGGCCTTTGGAATGCTAAAGCCTGCGTGACTACTCTACAATAGGAATGCCCAGGGAGTTGCCTTCCCGAAGCTCTCTTAGGCCGTGTGATCTAAGAGATGTATGCATTGTCCCTTAGGCTATGTTTAGCAGAACTTGTAGAACCCTCAGATTAGTATATCGTATCTTTCCTGTAAACAGATCCTCCTAGTTCCAGTAAGACCCCTTGTCCCACATCACATGCTTGAGAAACAGTGATAAGGGTTTGTGATTATCCTGAAGGACTAATAAAAGCGGGAGCAAAGAAGAGCAAAGGGTCTTCATCTCTGAGTGTTGACCCCCTTGCCTTCTCCTCTCTTTCACAGCAAAGTTTGGAGTCATCTTTCATCCGTCGGTACAGGGATTGCTGGCCATTCCCAGCAAAGCATTGCATATTTAAATTGGAGATTATTAGTAAAGTAGTACTTACAAGGGATGTTTAGAGACTTAACTAAATATTTTATGAAAGAAAAAAACAGGAGGATTAATAAGTTAAGCATCCATCCCAAGAAGTGAGAAACAGGGCAGCAGGTGTAATAGTAGATAGTAGAAATTAAAAAACCCCAACAGACTCATGAAAAGATGCTCAACATCCCTCATCATCAGGGGAATGCAAATCAAAACTATAATGAGATACCACCTCACACCTGTCAGAATGGCTAAAATCAAATCAAGAAACAAGGGTTGGTAAGGATGTGGATAAATAGGAAGCCTTGTGCACTGTTGGTGGGAATGCAAACTGGGGCAGCCACTGTGGGAAACAGTATATGGAGATACCTAAAAAGTTAAAAGTAGAATTATCCTATGACCCAGTAATTCCACTACTGGGTATTTACTCCCCAAATACAAAAGCATTAATTCAAAGGGATACATGCACCCTTATGTTTATAGCAGCACTATTTACAACAGCCGAATTATGGAAGCAGCCCAAGTGTCCATCGACTAATGAATGGATAAAGAAGATGTGGTGTATAAACACAAATTTGAAATATTATTCAGCCATAAAAAAGAATGAAATCTTGCCATTTGCAACAACATGGATGGAGCTAGAGAGTTTAATGCTAAGTGAAATAAGTCAGTCAAGAGGAAGATAAATACCATATGATTTCACTCATATGTGGAATTTAAGAAAGAAAACAAATGAACAAAGGAAAAAGAAAAGAGAGAGGCAGAACAAGAAACAGACTCTTAACTATAGAGAACAAACTGATGGTCACCAGAGGGGAGGTAGGGTGAGGGGATGGGGGAAATAGATGATGGGGATTAAGGAGGGCACTTGTGTTGAGCACTGACTGTTGTATGGAAGTTTGAATCACTATATGGTGCACCTGAAATGAATATAACACTGTGTGTTAACTGTACTAGAATTAAAATAAAAACTTAATTAAAAAAACAAAATATAAAATGAAACATATAAGAACAGAAATTAATTAGATAGCAAAAATAATAGAGAAGGCTAACAAAACCAAGAGTTAGTTTTTATGAAAAGATCAATAGAGTTGGTAAATCCCTGGGAAGATTGATCAGGGAAAAGATAGAGAAGACACAGATAATAAATGTCAGTAATGAACAAGGGGATATTACTATAGATCCAGCAGATACTAGAAAGGTAATAAGAGGGTATTTTGAATAACCCAAGGCCAGTAAACTTGAAAACTTAGATGAAATAGACCTGTTCCCAGAAAAAAAAGATTTATTAAAACTGACCCTAGAAAAGTAGATAATAGGAATGGTCCTTTAACTCTTAATCCATGATTAAATACTTTCCTTCCTTCAAAGACAACTCCAGGCTCATCTTTCCTTATTTAATTCTGTTAAACATTTAAAAAAATCTTAGTGGTAATCATTTACAAATCTTTCCCAAAAATAGTGGGGGAGGGGCAATCCCCAACCTCATTTTATGGAAGTCTCTAAACCTTGATACCAAACCAGACATAAGGAGAAAAGTTGGAAAATTTCATATATTAACAAATGTCCAGAGCTCCTAAACAAAATAATCACTAATCAAATCTAACAGTATATCACACAGCTAAGTTTTTTTTATATTCTAGGAATGCCAGGTTGATTTAAATTTTGAAGATCCATCCATATAATTCATCATGTTAAAAGATGAAAAGTCAAAAGTATTATAAATATATGTAAAATAATTTGAAAATATTATGATTAAAAAGATTTTTAGTATAGGGGTCCTTCGTTGTGTCTGACTCTTGATTTCTGCTCAGGTCATGATCTCAGGGTTGTGGGATTGAGCCCTGCATTGGGTGCTACCCTGACTGTGGAGCCTGCTTGGGATTTTCTCTCTCCCCCTTCATTTGCCCCTTCTCCGGCTTGGATGCATGCTCTCTCTTTCTCTCTCTCTCTCAAAAAAAAAAAAAATCTTTTTAGTATTGATAAAAAGTTTCTTAATCTGATAAAGTGTATTTACCAAAAACCCTACAGTTAAATTTTACTTAAAAGTAAAATAGGGAGAATTTTGAGTTCAAGAAGACAATGAAAATAAGTAACAGCTATAAAGTTTACATGAGAAGAAATGAAATTATAATTCTTCATAGATGATATTATTAGGTAGAAAATCCAAGAATCCAATGATAAATTATGAGAATTAATTTGAAAATTTAGCAAAGTTGTTATAATTTAGCTCAATCAATTTTATTTTATACCCCAGGAATAAAACAAATGAAAGATAAAAAATTAAAAATACAACCATTACAATAATGTAAAAATATCAAATACCTAGGAATAAATCTATCAGAAGATGTGCAAAACCTCTATACTGTAACACATTGTTGAGAGATATTTGGAAAAGATCTAAATAAATGGAAAGATACTACATTCAATATTTCTTGTGTGTGTGTGTGTGTTTAATCTTATTTTATTTAAATTCAATTATTTAACATATAGTGTATCATTAGTTTCAAATCTAGAGTTCAGTTATTCATCAATTGCATATAACACCCAGTGCTCATTACATCACATGCCCATCACCCAGTTACTTCATCCCCCCCCACCCAATCAATATTTCAATTCTCCCTAAATTGCTTGAGATTCAGTATCACCCCCCCCAAAAAATTCTGTCACTTTTTTATGTGCTTGCATTTATGTGTGTGTAACCTGATAGGATAATTCTAAAATGTGAAAATGAAAACAAAAACAGAGATTGCTAAGATAATATTGAAGATGAATAAGGTTGGTGATGATGAAGATGAATAAGATAATATTGAGGATGAATGAGGACTCACCTTACCAGATATCAAGATTAGATGTCAAAGCCTGAGTAATCCAGAGAATGGATTGTGAAAAATGTTATCTTCTGAGCTGAACTTGAAAATGTTCTGTTACCTACTATTCCTGTTTTGTTAGAAATATTCAAAACAATTTTCAAGTCTGATCTGAAGTCTTCATTATAAAGCAATGTGGAATCCAGAGGATATGAATGTGGAAGAGAATCCTGCACTCACATAGTTCTCTTTGGTTTCTACAGTTCCTCATTACAGAGAATATGGTGATGAGCTTCTAACTTCTTTTGACATTTTTGAAATGTCTTGGACAATGATAGAGGTATTGAAAAACTGGAAATGGGCAAGTACCACTAAAATAAATATTAAATTCTGAAATTAAAAAATATTTTGAACACTACGGATTGATGAGCTTGATTTTTAGCAGTTTAGAATGAAATGCCCAAATGGATTAATTAAAAGATATCTTTGAGGGCGCCTGGGTGGCTCAGTTAGTTAAGCGACTGCCTTCGGCTCAGGTCATGATCCTGGAGTCCCGGGATCGAGTCCCGCATTGGGCTCCCTGCTTGGCAGGGAGTCTGCTTCTCCCTCTGACCCTCCTCCCTCTCATGCTCTCTGTCTCTCATTCTCTCTCTCTCAAATAAATAAATAAAATCTTTAAAAAAAAAAAAGATATCTTTTGAGCTCTTTGAAAAAGCAAAAGTGCTTGCTCTGAGTGATTCTGAATTTACTTAGAATAAGGTCCTTCAAATTTCCCAAATTCCTTTGTTGAATAAAGCTTATAGGTTGATTGATGAGAAAAGTGTTACAGATATACCAGCCTGTTCTGTTTATGTGCAGCAGATGTTTGAGGTTATGCCTACTCAACATTGTTGATGTGCATGGGGAAACATGGGGTTAACATGGACTTTGGAAGCTTAGCGAATGTATTAGATGACAGAATAGACATCTAGAGCCAGCTTGAAATAAAGGACTACGTTTAAGAAGATGAAGTGTAATAGGGATTAATGGAAACTGTTACAGTGAGTTTACAAATCAACTAACTAAGTATAGAATGGACAAGATGTGTCTTAACATTATTTATAAAAAAAAGGACCAGAGTTTTTTTGTCGTTTCTGAGCTCATGACAAGTCAACGATGAAATATGTCTGCTTAGAACCTAATTCAATCTTAGGCTTCATAGATAGATAGGTAGGTCACAGTGACAAGGAGGTGACAGGTAGAGTAATAACAGTCCATAGCTAGATCTCACCTCATTCATCTCACTTTATTGGGATGCCACACTTGGAAGGTGATGCTGATAAACTGAAAGCTTTTCAAGGAAAGGCACACAAAATAATGAAAGGTCTGAAACCTAAATAATATTTTAAAAATTATATACATTTAGCTTAGAGGAAAGAAACCAGCATGGTATCATTTAGGGAGTTCTTATCAAATAGAAAAGCATTTTTTTCCAGTTTTCCAGGAGATAAAATTAGGAACAACGTACATGTCTCCTCTATGGATGGAAAAGTTTGCTGCCATTAGAAATGTTCAAAAATTGAAGGTTTACTATAGAAACTCTGGTTTCAAAATGTTTGGGTTTTGAATAGTATGCCTCTAATATAATTTTTTCCTAAGTCCTGTTATTTTAGTGGTAGAGCCAAATACTCCACTGAGATTAGTTGAGATTTGTCTATACAACCCTATATTTGGCATGCAATTGATTTTTTAGAATCATAAACATAATTTTAAGCATCCTACACTTTCTAGGATTTTTGCACATAGCACACATAGTGAGAAATGATTTAACTCAAAGAACTGCTGTTCAAAAAGTCTATGTCCCCATTTAATCAAAATTTGAGGTATTTTAAGAGTTAATTTAATTCACTTACATTTTATGTTTGCCTTTTCCCCCTTTCATGCATGCATGTTACACAGTCAGTAGCCCTAGGGTAAAGAGCTATTTCAATCCAAGTCTGTCTAGGAAGTTTGGCCTAACATAACGTCATTTATGGTTAAGAAAGATCATTGTTGTGCTAAGTAATTTTTTGTGGTTGGCAGCCTTAAAGGTTGGGATTGCTGGCTGCCTTTTGGATATTATATCATAAGTATGGATGAATTGCAGTACAAACATTGAAAACCTTCAGTATGCTTTGTCCAAATAAAAGAATAACCATCCAAGTTATGAAGAGATACATCTCAAGTATTCTGACTTACACAGATTTTTTTTTTTTTTGGTCTTTTCTCTCCAGTTATAATTTTTCATGGTGTTGTAACCTGCCAGTGTCAACAAATTTGTGTTTTCTGGTAGGATAATTGAGTTGAGATTTTTCTCCTCTGACATGAAGTCAGAGCATTAAGTTACAGACCTATGGGTTAGATCTTTGTAGTAAGAAAGCCAAGTCCTTCCTGAAGTCACCCCTGGCATAATTTAGATACAATAAGACTGCTGCCTTTTGGGATAAAGAGTAAATTTCCTATTATTCAGGAGCTGATCTTGCAACTTGTATATAGTTCAGATCTTTAGCCTTTCCTTTTCTTCGGTTTTGCTGCCAACTCTTGACTGTTTAACCACCCTTCTGTATCCTTATATTTAGATTATCTATGCAGGAAGAAGAAATTGATTATTTAAATTTGGATATTTCAGCTAATGTTTGTTTTAGAACATTTATGCAATATGCAACCATATATATCCCTGGGTATGAAAACAATTTAATATATTGTTGAACATCAGGAAAGCTCATCAGCCAGAAATGTTAATTTAACCATGTGACTTAGAATGAATATTGATAAAAGCTACTATTTGTTGAACACTTACTATAAGCTAGACATTTCACATTGCAAATCCTTGAAGGAGTCTTAGAAGACAGGTTTTCTTATTTTTTTTCAGCTGGGGAAGTTAAGATCCAGAGAGGTATGTAATTTATCAGAGGTCATATAATGGTCAAATAGGAGAGCTAGAGTTTGAACCTAAGTCTGTCCTACACATTGTCTCTGGACAGTGGGCTTATCTTGCTTTGTGTTTTAAAGAATTGGCAGTGACGTGGACTTTTTGTCTGTCTTCTCTTTTGTTGAATGGTTAGCCTGACTTTGGTTGTATGAAGGATGATTGCATTAGTTTAGGTGGAAGCATTATGCCATTGTCTTTATTTGGAAGTTAAAGATGGTTATAGTATTAGGATGGATACTGAGTTGGTGAGTTAACAAGGGTATTGTATGGACTGTGTTTGGTTGGTTGGTACCATCACCAACAGCCCCTGCTAAGTCAGAGAACCACATTTCCCTAAATTGCCTTCCCTGATGGTGCTGGGTTAGAATCTGCCATTAAGAGGAATTTAAGTGACATTTAGAAGGTGGAAGTGGTGTTACCTTCAGAAGATCCTGACGGTAAGATGCAGCTGCCATCTAGACCACTCTACAAGCTCCCACTTAGTGGTTCTGGCCCTTCCTTGGACTTCCCCGGACCATGATTTCTCTAGATTGTGGCAGAGAACGTGGTTTCCAGATCTCTCCACAAAGTCCCATTTCATGGTTGTGGCGGCTTCTTAAGCTTCCGAGGAATAAATGACTTTTCTCTTTTCCAGTTAAGAGATGCTCCAATGACCAACTTCTGAAACCTTCACTGCTGTATCCTCTCATATTTGTGTACTCTTAATTTCTATATTCCATCCATTTTCCCCTTACTGCTGATATCAACTTTGCTTTCCTGACCAAACACAGACTGGTATATGAGATGTGACTTTTCATACATTTAAGTAGAATGTAATCATGCACTAATTTTCCATTTTGGTTTAGAGGTGAGTGCTAAGATAGGATAAATACAAATGAAAAATTGAGTATTCTTTGAGTACCTACTATGAAAAGCCCTGAGCTGGGCATGGGGCAAAATCCATAGAGAACAAATACTAATTGAGAGCTTTTGATGAGTTGGATGCTTAAATCTTACATTCGCAAGGCGACCCTGTCAGGTAGATATTATTATCATTATCTTACAGATGGGAAATTCAGGCGTAGACTGAATAGGAAACCTGGCAGAAGTCACAAAGTGGTTTCAATACTTGAGCTGCTATTCTGATCTGTCTGATTTCAAATCTTCACTCTTCTATCCACTGGTCTGAGCTGCTTCCTGCCCCCAAAGAATGTTTAATTCCATTGAGATGGATTTGGAAAAGAAAACGTATTCCCTACCATCCTTGATGAATTCAAATGGATTATTTTAAAAATGACTTAGGGTCAAATTCACTTTTTTTCTTATTTATAGCAAATTTTTTATGCGTTTCAACACTACTATGGTTACAAGCAATTGCAGCTAACCAAATAGTTTTCATTCATTCATTTTTCTGCCTGGCTGGTTTGTCAAAAACAAATTCCAAATGAAGAACTTATTGTACTCATTGAAACCGGTGAAAAATAGAAGAGACAAATGCAGGAAGGCAAGAAACTTGAGTGTTCCCTAACATGGAACGTCTGACATAATATTTCAATAGAAAAGGATATTTCTAAGATATATTAAGTACAAAATGTGCCCTAATTTTTCTATAGTACCTGTCTAATGATCTATAATTTGGGAGCACATGTTTGAATTCAAATTGAATTAGCAACCAAGTGAGTTCAATAAACTTTAAAGACGGATATTTAGGCAGCTTGGAGTGAGTGATGGAAGTAAAAGATGATGTTTTCACAAGTACCTATCTTTTACATGCCTGGACAAAATAGATACCCAAGTAAGTAGTTGGCAATTGGCTTTTATATTCAGTATTTCTTATCCTTGGCATAAGGGATTCTAGGCAGCCACATTTGTTTTCAGAGAGCTACAGTAATCCCTTTGCAAAGAACAACTAGCCCAACATTAATCTAATGTGCAGAACTACGTCTCTAAAATTGGGCACTTTATACTAAAAGTATGAATTGCAAGCAGATTTCATTTACTTGTTCCAAGTCTGAACCTATAGCCAGGTTTTGGTTTGGGCAGCACTGGGATTCTAGGAAGACGGGAAGTAAAGAGAAGTATGTTAACATGTGTATGTTATATTCCTTCTAACTAGATGGAGGTTGGTCCTGGCAAGTTCTACTTGAGAAAGCACCTGCTCAGAAACAATTTTTATGCTTTCATTGACTTGGGTAGAAAAAACAGCTGTATGGATCTCTAAGTTTTGTGTGTATTCTACAAACAAAAAGATTCTCATTTGCCTGAGGCTAATCTTCAGTCTCCTTCCCTTCTGAGGTGAATAACTAAGCAGAGAAAGAAAATGCTGGAGATAAGCATGGAAGCACCTAGTGGACATGCCCTACTTGCACAAAGTGTTTGGTTCTTTAGCAAATTACTAAATTAATGACTTATAAGGCCATGGATCATGACAGATAGCTAGCTTAGTACTCTTTCATTACAAGGACTTGGTCTGATTGCCTTATAACAAGAGGGCAGTGAGACCACTTCAACCTTCTATGACTCAAACCTACATATTTTTTCAGAATTTCATCTGATCTTCCGCTTCATGGTTGCTTTACTTTCTGCTATCTTGGTAATTGCTCTATCTTTCTGTTACAGCTTTCAAATACCATTCATTGGTAAACACCAATTTCAGATGCAGGTCAATGTCTAGACCAGTTTTATCTCAGTGGTCTTTCTGATTCATAGCCATGACTCCGAGGGACAAGCTGGTTTGAACTTTTTTTTTTTCTAATCATGGAACTAGATATATATATATATATATATTTAAAAGATTTATTTATTTATTTGAGAGAGAGAATGAGAGAGAGAGAGCATGAGAGGGGGGAGGGTCAGAGGGAGAAGCAGACTCCCCGCTGAGCAGGGAGCCCGATGTGGGACTCGATCCCAGGACTCCAGGATCATGACCCGAGCCAAAGGCAGTTGCTTAACCAACTGAGCCACCCAGGCGCCCTAGATATATATATTTTTTATGATCATTTGGGCTTGCTCAGGTTTTCAGTGATATCTGATTTTGTTGCTAATATATATGAATTAGACTTAGTCCAAGTAACATGTGGGATTTCAAACCTCATTAATGTATGACTGAACTATACACAAAGAAGTGCATTTATCAAGGGCCCGAGGCATCTGCAGAAGCAGGGATGCTTTCATTTATTCATAGACAAGAAAATTGTTGGACGGTAAGAAGGGTTATGCAAAAGAGATATATGGTTGACTGAGGAGCTATTTTAGCTTGCATGATTGAGGGAGGCCCCTGTGAAGATGTTTCATTTAAAATAAGATCTGAATTAAAAGAAGACATTAGTTGTTAAAAGATTGCGGGATGAACCTTACAGGAGGGGTGAAGAGCTAGGGAAAAGACCCTTAATTTGGGTATAAGTGTGATGTGTCCCAGGAATAGAAAAGAAGTCTTGTGTAGCTGGAGTCTAGTGAGTGAGGGAGAGAGTGGTCAGACACGGGTCCAAGGACTATGTAGGGGTAGAGAACATTTAGAGCTTTGTAAGCCAGGGTTAGGGGTTTAGGTTTTATTCTGGAGTGTGGTAGAAGATATTAGAAGATGTTAAGTAAGTGATATGATCTGGTTCATGTTTTAGGAAGGTCACTTTGGCTTCTGTGGGAAGTATAAATTTTAGAGACAGCAGCGATAGAAGCAGCTAGAAGATAGTAATAGGGATTCAGGTGAGGGATAGTTAGGGTGACTTGGACTATGGTGATACTTGGGCAAAATAGAGGAATTTGGGATGCTTGTGAATGTTGAATCTCATTGATTGTGAGACTAAAAATATGCAGCCAGTGCCATAAGGAAACCACATAGCTTAGAGGACAATGATGTGTCATTGGTATGTTAGGCCCTGGAAGTTCTAGTTCTAGTCTAGTTAGATTATATTTGGCAATTTGGCCTTAGTGTGCATCAGTGTTTTCAAATGTATTAGAAATAAGCCACCCAACCTGTGAGGAAAGAATGAAAGAAATATACAATGCTATTTTTAAAAATGTAGGTAAATTTACTGTATCACTTGAGATACTTTTGGGTGTATAAGGCAGAAAATCCTAACTCAAATGGACTTAAATAAAAAGGACATTTATTATTTTTTTTCCATTTCTGGTAGTCCAAGGGGTGAAGTGGACTCCAGGTGTAATGCAATGCCGGTCAATGGAGGCATCGAAAACTCAGGTTCTTTTCGTAACTCTGCTATGTCATTCTTGATATGACTGGTTCTTCTTGAGGGAGCAAGACGGTTTTCTGGGGCAACTGGGGTTTCATGTTCCTTGTTCATGTCTAGCAGGAGAAAGAGAGGATATAGCCTTCCTCTCCATTTTAATTGGGCCAACTTAAGTCATAGGCTCATCCTGGGACCAATATCAGTTTTCTGGGCACTGATGTGCCCACTATTGGCTTAGTCTAATCAGGATATTCCCAGTGAAGAGGATGGGGTGAATGGCTGAACACAATCAGGATTCTGATAGAAAGAAAAGTTGTTGGGTAGACAATCAACAGTATCTATGATAATTAGTTAACATTCATTTTAATGTTTTAATAAAATCACTAAACACTATTTGCATTTTAAGATCTTAGAGGACCAAAAATAGAGTGAATAATTCCTGAAATAATAAGTTTTACCTTAATAGGAAAATATGTAGTGAAGCAACCTCAGAAATAAATTAAATTCAAAGACCTTAAATCGAAGAAATGTGGTAATTTAATTTTCTATCCCAAGCTAAAGGAAAATTTATGAGACTGGTATAATGTGGTATGTTGTGGACTGTTGGAATCTGAACAAGTTGTCTTACTTGATTTTCACATTTTGATATGTTTTTCTTCCCATTCCCCCCCCCCCTTTTCTTTAAATTTTTATTAGATTTTTCACTTTTACAAAATAATGACACATTAGTAACATGGCAGACTTAATTTTGTATTTCTTTGTAATGACATTAGCAGACATCTTCTGAGGTGATTGACACTGAGAAAGAGTCCAAAGAAAATGATGTGTTTGAAAAAGCATGGTCTGACCTTCGTGATAATGCTCTATGCAAGATATTACATCAATTTAGTAATTATTCAGTGCAGACAGAGATGAAACCTATTGTTTTGATAAGTATTAATTTTGATTGGGGTTAGACTGCAACTTGCAATGAAAAATTCATAGGTGATAATCCATTTAAGTGATAATGGTTAGAAGCGAAATAATACTACTTTATATCAATTATATGCAGAGGACATGCATGACACTGTCTATTTTGTTCAAAGTACCCTATTTTTAGTAAACTCCTATTTCATTTATCTCCCTAAAAGTCTTAACTCATTCAACATAAGCAGAATACTTTTTATAGTTTTTCTTTTAAGTCACTGTCTGGTAGATTCCTATTATAGCTAAATTCAAAAGTACAGTGATTTGTTAAATGGCTACATTCTTTATTCATAATTTGCATGAAATCAGGGGGCAGGGGAGGGGGAAATAAATACCTCTAACTGTGAAATAGGTCTTTATTAGGTTTAAAAGTACTGGTATTTGACAGCTGGCAAAGTTTTCATTGCAGCAGAAAACTATGCACTTCGACTGGCACAATTATACTTATTTCCAGAAGTGATGCAGACCTATTCTCCTGAATAGACTTTATTCAATCCACAGAAACTTAACCATACAAGTCCAACTACGGTGACGTCTCCTCTTGACAGTATTTTTGACTTTTGTGACTCCCTTCTCTCATTGAATCACTTCTGATTTAATACTCTTTTCGGATTTTCCTCTTACCACTCTGCACCCGTTTAGTACCTTTTGCTGGCTCCTGTTTGTTCTTTCACACCTTAAATGAAATCATTCTTAAAATTCTCCTCTACTCATCTTCCCTGCCCTCTTCTCATCCTTCTGTTTCCTCATCCTCCCTTCCTCTTCTGAGCCACCTCATCCACTCGCACGGACTTAACTCCCATTTATATGCCTATGGCTTCCAAATCTGCATCTTTACCCGTTTCTTCTCAAAACCAGACCTCATGTGCCCATAGCTGGCCAAACAGCTCTCCTTGGCTACTCCACAGATATCTGACTCTCCAGATATGACCTAAACTAAATGTGCCTCATAGAATTGCCCCTCCATATGTTGGCTATTGGCTCTCTTTCCTCCTGTGCACATCCCGCCCAATTTGGAATAAAAAAGTTTTCCGATTCCTCCCCTCTCTGAACCCTTACATCTGATTGCTCACTATGCATATTATGGGTCCACCCCTGAAATGTCTCTTAATTCTCTTTCCTTCCCATGACCAAGGCTGCTGTGCTGATTTTGCCTCTCTGTATTACCTGGACCAGGGCAATCAATATCTTTTATATGGACTCCTGTCTCTAGTCTCTTTATGCTTCAATCCATTCTCTATGTTCATCCATTCCTACACCATCCCTTTATTTCCCATTATCTGAAGAATAAAGTCTAGATTCTCAAATGTTCTTCCAAGCCTTGATTTTTTTAGCCTCATTCCCATCTACATTATAGTTCAGCCAAGTCAGAATTCTTGTTTCCAAACATGCCATGTACTTTCATATTTAAAAATTTATTATTACTCATTATTTTTATCATTTTGCTCTTCCTCAAGCTGTTTCATCTGCTTTGATTTCCTTCTTCACTTCCCTCAAAATCATACTGCCTCCAAGCCTTTGTATTTGTGCTTCCCTAGACCTGGAAGAGTACTTCCTAGTGCTTAGCATGGCAAGCTCCTTCTCATCGTTAGATCCCAGATGGAATGCCATCTCCTCAGAGAGGTTTTCCTGACCACCCACTTCAAAGGACACTCTTCCCCTGCAGTGTATCTCCCATATCCTGGCATCATGTTTATATACCTTAGATTACTCATTTCTCTCAGAAATTCTGTTTATATATTTATTTCTGCCTCTCCAACTAGACTATTCTACTTGAAGAAAGGACTTTGTCATATTAGTCACTGCTCCTCAGTGCCTTAAACAATGTCTGTCACATAGTAGATGCTCAATAAATATTGCTGAATAAATTAATTAATTATTTTTTTCCCACTAAGGTGATATGTTTGGTTCTTTGGTATATCATGTACTTATTGCTGCATCAGGTCAGACAAGACCCCCCTCTCTGCCCTCCTTTCTTCCTTCTAAATGGGTTTACTTTTGGTGGAAATTATGTTCTATTTATGAACCTTTTAACTCAGTTAATTTATATGACTTTGAGGGGAGAGGAGAAAATCAAGGAAATATTGTTGCTACTAGCAACTGTGGCACGTGAGTGAGGTCATTCTAGATAATCCACCTGCCAGCCAACCTACCAGCTGAACCAGAGACATGAGAGAGCCAAGAGGAATCAGCTGAGTTGGCTTAACCACAACAACTGCCCTCATGATTATGAGCTAAATAGTCATTCTTTTAAATCTCTAAGTTTTGGGGTAATTTGTTATACAGTACAAGCTAACTGATACACCATTAAAATTATGAAGAAATAGAAAATCTTTATAGATCTGTAACTAGTAATGAGGTTGAATCAGTTATCAGATACCTCCCAACAAAGGAAAGTTTAGGACTAGATGGCTTTCCTGGTGAATTATACCAAATATTTAAAGAAGACTTACATCAGTTCTTTTCACACTCTTTCAAAAAATTGAACAGGAGGGATCACTTCTCAACATTTATGAGGCCAGGAGTACCCTGATTCCAAAGTCAGAAAAAGACATTATAAGAAAAGAAAATTATAGGCCAATATCCCTGAAGAAGATAGGTACAAAAATCTTCAATAAAATACTAGCAAACTGAATTCAGCTATTCAATTAAAAAGATTATATACACCATGACCAAGTGGGGTTTTTCTCTGGGGTGCAAGGGTGGTTCAACATAAGCAAATCAATAAATGTGACACACCACATTAACAGAATGAAGGACAAAACCACATGATCACCTTAATAGATGCAGCAAAAACACCTGACAAATAATTAAATTAATTAATTAATTAATTTTTTGGCAAAATAATTTTAAAAAAATTGGATCTTTCTTCCTTCCTTCCTTCCTTCCTTCTTCCCTTTTCCCTTCCCTTTCCCTTCCCTCTCCCTTCCCTTCCCTCCCCTTGCCCTCCCCTCCCCTCCTTTCCACTTCCCTTTTTTTTTTCTTTTTGCTTAAAACAGTAAAATGCTGGGTGCCTGGGTGGCTCAGTTGATTAAGCATCTGCCTTCTGCTCAGGTCATGATCCCAGAGTCCTGGGATCAAGTCCCACGTCGGGCTCCCTGCTCAGCAGGGAGTCTGCTTCTTTCCCCTCCTCTGGCTCATGCTCTCTCTCTCTCGCTCACTCTTTCAAATATATAAATCTTAAAAAAAAAAAAACCCAACCAACCAACCAAACAAAAACAGTAAAATGCTTTCTATTACCTGCTGTAAATAAGACTCTTAAGATGTAGTTCCTTCTGACCTCCCTTGGTTTATCGTTCATGAGTCTCCACTTCATAGTTTTCCCCCTAGTAATGTGAAATACTTTAATTCTCCTTATGCACCGTGCTCCTCCTTCTTGCCCCTTTGTTCTCTTCCACCTCCTTTTTACATACTACCTCCTACTTATCCTTCAAACCACAGATCAGATTCCACATCCTCCAGGAAGCCTGATGGCTTGGACGCTTCTCTTTGTGCTCTCCCTATCATATCCCTATCCTGCACTTGAGACTTTTTTTTTAAGAAAAGCCCCCTAGGCTAGACTATGAGCTTCTTAAGGGCAAAGTTTGTATCTTATTCTTCTTGTATTTCTGCTACCTAGCAGGTTGTCTGATTGTAGAATAAATGCATGTCCCAGTTTTCAGGAATGTAAAAATGAGTGAGATGTAGCAGAAAATAGCACTTACAATTTGTGGCTACCTTTTTTTTTTATCTTCTAGAGATCAATAATAGACATCCATTTTAATCCATTCATCTCTAGTTCTCTGATTTCTATTTCTCTCCTACCCAAAGAGTTGCTTTCTGGTTGATATGAACTTTATTGATGCAAACCAAATTAGAAGCAAGAACACAGAAATTCTTTCCATTCACAGCAGTTGTAAATTATCATACATTAAAATGCTTCAAAATGAAAGACTTAGGGGTAAAACTGGTGTCTTTCTTTTTCATAATTCTCAGCTTACAACTGAGTTCACCTAGTTTGGCTTTTTGGACAAATTCTAAAATTAGTTTTAAAGTTCACTCCTATGCACCCATACAAACCCACCCATTAGGGAGACTTGTCAGCTTTCAACATTTATGACATACTAATGCCAGTTTTGACCAAAAGTCTTTGCTGTCTTCAAGCAGAGGAGCATTTGTGGGGCATGAGAATAGATCTATGGCAGCTAGATTAAAAAGATTATCTCTATGAGGATGTGATTCTCAGGTCTCTTGAGAACAACACACTGAACTTCATTTTTTAAATGTTCAATGTGTTCTTCTCAAGAGACCTGAGAACCACTGGTAAGAGCTAAGACAAGTGCCCTCTATTATATTAATGAAAAACTATTTGCATATCAAAATTATCTGTTAATCCCTTTGACTCATTGTGTTCCCACAGTCACACAAATGATAACCTATGAGTACATCAATAGGAATGGAGGTGGGAGAGAAGAGAGAATCCAACGAAAACAAGAGAAATGAAAATCTTTCAAAATCACCACCCTGATGTCATAAAAAAAAAAACCCGGCAAGATAAACGCGCAACGCATGTACCCATTTTGCGTACACAATTGTGGCAAAGCTGAGTCAGTATACATACAGAAAAAGATATGAATATTCTGCTTGGAAATCCTTGTCTGAAAACAAAGAAAGGAAATGACTTAACAGGAGGTTTGCACTTAAGCACCTCCTTCGATTCCGCAGGCTGCACTGCCCACAGATGCCACGGACTTCCCTTTTAGAAATCACTGGATAATCACTGTGCCATTTTTTAAAAAGTTTGTTTAGGATTTCAAGTTTGCGGGGCTTCTGTCATTTGGCTTCTAAGCAAAATTATTCCAGTAGTGATTTTGTAAGTGATGTTTTGAAAATACTGATTATGAGTGATGCTGTACTAAGGATTTGGGTGAAAGTGACAGAGGCCCTACTCTTTGTCCTGCTTACAAATGGGACAGTACTGGTTTGCACAAAGCACAGATAATGGATAACACGATGAAGCCAAAATGAGATCGGGCAGCAAGATTCGTGGATTATCATTCAAATGAAATTGTTTTCTCCATTGCAAAATAGATTTAACTCAGGAGACAAGTGTGTTCCTTTTTTGGATTTCTTTCTTTCTTTCTTTTTTTTCTGAGTATCTCTGAACTTGTCTCATACTTGCCAAATTACAGCTGTGGGGAAAGGGGGTGTAGGTTGAGGAAGGGATGACTGGCCATTTGCAATCAGACAGGCCTGCTCTGGGAAGTTTATTTTATGAAGTAGAAGTAAAAGCAAATGCTTAGTTTGGAGGATCAAAGGAGAGGCAAGCCTCGTGGTGTTACATAAAAAGTGTCATGATGTCTCTTTCTGCCTAACAGGGCTCCATATTCAGTTCAGACGCTAATCAGAAAGTTGCTAGTTCTGCAGAAGATAGCAGAATAGAACTCCTGTCCTCCCTAGAGAAACATGGGATGGGCGGGTGCAGGAAACGGTCCACATGGGACCGATGGCTAAAGAATAGTATCTGGTATTGAACAAGTACAACAAGAATTCCTTCTCAGAGCAAGTGGTAAAAAAATCAAACGATGAGTCACTATTAGTGGAGTACTTTGGAGGCAAAGTCTCCAAATTCTGTATCAGAAAAGGCCATAAAAAAAAAAAAAAAGAAAATAGTAGTGAAATCCTAAGTGAAGGAGCTGCAACCAGTGTGGACAAAGTGTGGGCCCATAACAGTTTGGATCAGAGTATTTACTAGTTTCCTTAGTGGGACTACCTCTTAGTAAAGTAATGCAATATGGTAGCCTAGGCTGTGCTGTCCAATAGCCACTGGACACATGTGGCTATTTAGAATGAATTTAAATTAATTAAAATTAGATCAAATAAAAAATTCTGTTCTTCAGGCACATTCACCACATCTGAGCTCAGTTGCCACACGTGCCCGGGGGCCACAGTATTGGACGACACAGACAGACCCATTCAATTACTGTGCAAAGTTCCACTGGGCAGCACTGGAAGCCAGGGATGGAGTCTTGGGAGCCTGGGATGGAATCCTGGGTCTGCAAATTGGTAAAGGTGCGGCCTGCTTCTTCATATTTACAGTAGTGTGAGGTAATGGCTTCTGCCTTCTGAGGTTGTCAAGTAGGACTGAATCAGTGAGCTCTTTTCTTATAAATTGCGTAGAACCATGCCTGGCACACAGTATGTGCAGTATCAATAGTTTTTAAATGAATGGCTGTCTACTGCCTATATTCTATAGTTTGTATACATGTAGGCTGATGTTAATTTTTAGTTAAAATGATGGCCAACATTAATTGCACACTACTCCTTGTGAGCTAAGTGCTTTACCTGTGTGATGTGACTTAAGTGCCATTAAGATCCCAGGAGGAAGAATCTATTATTATTACTTAATAATTGCGGACATTGAACTACAAGATCACTCAGCTAGGGGATGATTTTTGAACTCAGCTGACTTTGACCTGCTGCAGCATTTTCCATTGTGATGAGCTACCAGACTCCAGAGTCCATGCCGTATTGCCTTTTGTCCTGTAAACTAAAAACCATGTGTTGCTTCTGGCTTTAACTCTGAGTTACAGAAATGTTTCAGTGATAACTTACATAACAATAGTCATAGCTAACCTTCACACAGTATTTAACGTATGCAGCGCACTCATCTAGGAACTTTACATGTACTATATCTATTAATTTAATCCTCACAACAATCCTAAGATAGGGGCCATTTTCACCCCATTTTATAGCTGGGTAAATTGAGGCTCAAAGAGGTTTAGTGCATTGCCAACGTTCACACAGCTAGGAAGTCACACGACTAAGCCATTGGGACTCAAATCCTATTTTTAATGTCTTTTTTCATGACCGTTCTGCTTCCTGCATAGGATTTCCGTATAGAGTACAAGGGTACAAAGATGGTTGGCCTGGGGGATGCTGCCTGGCCGGTGCAGGATAGATACTGGTGCCCACAGTGGACACAGCCAAGTAACTTCACTTAATAGCTACTGAGCTACTTAAACAAGGCTATTTCAGTCCTGCATGCTATGCGTACATATCCTGACTCACCCTTTCCTTGGGGAAAATAAGGAGAAAAGTATATACATGGAAATGTACTATTAGCCATGGCACCATATTTGGCAAGGATGGTGGATCACAGATTCTCTGTAGAGGAGCACCTCGCTGCCTGCAGAGGGGCACATTTCTCAGGCTGGGATCCACAGGATCCCCTCCACCCCCCTTCTGCTTCCCAGTTTCCCTCTGCAGCAGCTGGATCCCTGTGAGAAAAGGAAAAGTGATGTTATTTGGGAAGTCAGATCTAAGCAAAGGCCAACTCTCTGCTTGCAGTCCTTAAAATAATTTTCAATGAAATAAAGCCTTCTGAGTCAGAGGATATGACTTCCTCATTTGCATGATTCAGAATGGCAGTGACGCCACCGGCAGCCATTGAGAGCAGTTCCCGAATGTGGAAACCCTGAACAATGAAACGGGTCCTGTAGTTGGCACCAAATGAATAATCTTACATAGCTGAACCCTGTTCCATTGGCCCCAGCACAGGAAGCTGGTGGCTATCAGAAATTCACAGTAGGTGACTCCTGTTACCTCCCTAGTGTTTTCCTGGAGTGGGGGCGCTGACAGCAGACAGTTTTCTGAATGGGACAGAAGTTGCTGGGCTTCTTACCTAGAGTCTACAATGTTTAGTACATACATTACTTTTTTTTTTTTTTTTTTTAGAAAGGCTCAGAGAAAGTCCATATTATATTAGAATGGGAATTTGTAGCTTGGTAGCCGTATAGAAGAAGAAAATCTTTAGGGCATCTTATGAATCCTGGAAGTTGTATGCAGAAGGCTGTTTTTGTGTCTTGGGAAAGTGGCTCACACATGGCCATCATACCCTTAAAGGGTCTCTGGCTTCTAAAAGATTAGAACCATGTTCCTGATACAGTTAAGAGATCACAAAGAAATTTGTATTGTGCGCTCTTGTGATGCAGAATTTTAAAAGCTGGACCACTGATTATAAGTAGCAGGATCTATTGCAAGCAGCATATTCCTCTCTCAGTATAAAAATCTCAAACTTCTCATGTGTGGATATATATTTTTTTAAAGATTTATTTATTTGGGGGGGACGGAAAGGGGGGGAGGGACAGAAGGAGAGGGAGTCTTCGGCAGACTCCCCACTGAGCACAGAGCCTGACAACGTGGGGCTCGATCTCACAACTCTGAGACCATGACCTGAGCCGAAATCAAGAGTCAGACGCTTAACTGACTGAGCCACCCAGGCACCGCTCACATGTGGATATTTTTAAAACACATGGGAATGTGGGCATGGCAGTCATGCTCCACTTAATCAGCAACAGCCCACTTAGTGGCTTTCCTGTTCTGTCTCTTCTGTTCCCTAAAAAAGCTTGCCATGATCTTGAAGAGAATTGCTTTGTGCTTCTCCAGTAACGTTTTCTACCTAAGTAGGAGTTGAAAGTCTCAGATGTGGATTTTCAGTAGTGGATGATGTCCTTGGAAGGTGAGGCATTGAGTGCCCTGGCTTGTGGGCTGCTGGAAAGGGTACATACCCTGGTGCTAGGAGGATTTTTGACCATCGAGGGATGGCTCTCCTGGTCCCTATAGAGACCAGCCTTTCTCTCCCTACACTTGGTTTCACACTTGCTTTCTCTAAGGTCAGGTGAAACAAATGCTGCTTTGATAGCAATATCCATCACCATAATCCCATCCCATACGTGAGCATATCATCCTCACAGCTTGGTTGTGGGTGTTGGAACAATGCTGTGGACTGCCAAAGATGGCTCCAGTCGAGTATCAATCATGGTAGGAGCCACAACAATGGAAGGAAATGGGACTCTGATTAAAAATTTCTTTTGTGACCCATTGACAATTGAAATAAAACACCCACAGCAAGAGAAGACCTGTTAGAGCTGCTTCTACTTTTCTTCCTTACCGTCTGACAGACTCCCCTGCCGTCTTTCCTACGATGATTCACGAAGGAGCTATTTACTGCCAAGAAATCACTGATTCTGGCTTTGTGTTAGCTACTGTTCACTGGCTTAACCCAAACTATACGGCAAGTACTGGGAGAGAGAATTAGAAGAAGGTATCCTGATGACATTTTCTAGAACTAAAATTTCCTTCCCTGTAAGCCCAAACTTATAAGAGCAAATAGTTCAAGTTTATTTCACTGTGGGGACAGAAAAAAAGGAATTGGTCATGTTGAATATCAATAGAAAATAAAAAGGCATTCTGGTCCTCACCCTAAAACTTCTTTCTACAAAACAGAAACTTTAGTCCCCCAAATTGTTGGAAAAAATCAAAAGACATTACACTGTAATTGAGAATGATGGGTTAATAAACTCTTCTGTTTAAAAGAAGTTATTTGATGTTTTTAATAAGCTTTATAAAATTAGAATGTAAGAATATCCACTTTCAACTACAATTTTGCTGCAACACTGAAGCTCTAGTTTTTTTGTTCATCAAGAACTTCATGTGACATAATAAAGGTCTCATTTAGAGCTTCCAAATAGATGGCTAACAAGCTAGCAGTTTGTTAGAAATTCAGAGTCTTGGGCTCTCCTCCAGATAAACTGAACCAGAATCTGCATTTTAACAAGACTCTCAGGGGATTTGTATGCACATTCAGGTCTGAAAAGCCCCAGTTTAGGGTAATAGTTCCCAGGCGTAGATCATCATCCTAATCACCCATGTGTGGAAATCTTAAATATTGTAGAGATTCTGCTAATGAGTCTCTATTCAACGCACTCCCTGGTTTGCCAAACTCTATCCTTGCTCCAGTAAGACATACTGACCAGTGCCCACAGCAAGCTGACTGCTCTTGCCTTGTGGCCCATTCCCTTGTATTCAACAGCACTTCTGCACAATCTGCTTGTTGTGTAGGCTGTGTTTGTCCCTAAACCTGCTAATGATCCTGTGTAAATAATGCAAACTGATAAAATGAGTGCAAAGAAAGTAATACTGTTTGTTTTTGTATGTAGACAAGGAAACTGTGATGGGAAAAATTATAAAAATCTAAGAGCTTATGCTCAGATTTCCTTAAAATGCCTTCAAGTCCTTGCTCTATTTCAAAGAAACTAAAGCTGAAAATTGTATACCTGTACTGTGGCTATGAAAAATGCAAGAAAGATGGCTTTATGGTTCAATCTGTAGACCTATATGAAAAAAATAAGTCTTTACATCAAAAGTGTGTCAAATGGGTATATTCATATATTTTAGTTTCACATAAACTGTTCTGCCTTAGAAATGTCCATATACCATATATTTTTCTTTTCTGATTCTTTGCTTTCTGTAACTTTTGTGTTGAACAAATCAAATATCAGTTGTAATTTTGTCAGGTAAGAGTTTTTACTCCACATATTTCTGTATCTCATCCCAGGCCACTGAATTAGGGCGAGGCTTGGAATATGTTTTTTTTTTTTTTAAGATATTTTTAACTTATTTGACAGAGAGAGAGAGACAGTGAGAGAGGGGGAGTGGGAGAGGGAGAAGCAGGCTTCCTGCGGAGCAGGGAGCCCGATGCGGGCTTGATCCCAGGACCCTGGGATCATGACCTGAGCCCAAGGCAGACACTTAACGACTGAGCCACCCAGGCACGCCTGGAATATGTATTTTTTTTTTAAAAGATTTTATTTATTTTTTGACAGAGAGAGACAGCGAGAGAGGGAACACAAGCAGGGGGAGTGGGAGAGGGAGAAGCAGGCTTCCCGCCGAGCAAGGAGCCTGATGCGGGGCTCGATCCCAGGACCCTGGGATCATGACCCGAGCCGAACGCAGACGCTTAACGACTAAGCCACCCAGGTGCCCCTGGAATATGTATTTTTAAAAAGATCTGGCAATTAGCTATGTTTGGAAATTATTGAGTTAGAGAATTCTAGCTGATCACCCAACAGTTACAGGAGGAGGAAGAATTCAACAGGTTCAGATACTTAAAAAATGTTACTAACACATTTATTTACTAAAGAATTTCTAGGACTTTTATAATGAAAAAGCTTCAGCTGACTCCACAGATAATATTTTGGATATTGTCTACATTTCCTAGTATGATGTTTTTGAAGTTTTCCTGGGATTTGACCAGCTGGCCCCTCTGAAACAATCCATCTGTAAACCAGGAAGAGGGGGAGTTTGGACTGATGTCAATTTCAGAATATTTAAGTCTCCTTCTGCACTCTGACCCTACTGACGTTGGTCAGAGTGGCACACATATTTTCTTTGGAGAGAATCATTACTTTCTAGTGACTTCCTGTTTCCTAAATCACTGGTAAATTGACATAGGAAACTGAGAACAGGGGATTTTGAGGAGACGAGGCTGTATTGATTCTCACTGGGCTAGTGGACTAAGTTTGTCCTTTGACCCCCGATCTGGTTTATCTGCTCACTATATGCCTTCTAGACTCCTGAGGAAAACTGAATGCTGGTAGGTCATTGATTTACGGAAAGATAAACAGCCTTCAAATAACAGGAGGACTGGAAAATGAGATGATCACCTGCCCCTTAAATTAGAGATGACGGCTCTGGTTATTCCTGGATCAGATGTGAGCCTGGTCTTTAAGGCTTCAAGAATGTAGGTTTAAAAAATGATGTTTTAAATGAGCCATCTCTTCTGGACCTGTCACCTAGCCTGCAGCGGACTCTCATGGCTGCGCTGCGTAGCTCAAATATTTGGCTATCAGTTACATACCCAAAGTCCACCAGCACATTTGCTTCCATTGAGACCCTTGCTTTGGAAATTCACATTCTGGGTATTTTGGATGAGAAATACCAGGATTTATTTTGATTTTCAGGACCCAGGTTGAAATATCTGCCTGACGAAGAGGTGATTACTTGACAGTAATGGACAACACCACAGTGACTTCACCCTTGGCCCCAGAATCTGGCTGTCTGGTTATAATTTACCACCTACTTTCTCCCCTCTTATTACCAGTGAGACTTTAGAGAAAGAGACAATCCAAATCCAAATCCAAATTAAAATGTGTCAAATCTCTCTGAGAAGTGATCTGCTGAGACTTTGAGGTAAATTCTATGGTTTCTCACGTTAGGCCAGTGTTCCCCAGACAGGCCTCATCTTGAAAGTCATTGTGTGTGGCATGGGCTGAGGGAGGGCTGTACTTGAAGTATATAGACCCCAGGCCTTCTTTCCAGTGATTTCCACTCACTAGGTCTCTTGGGGTGGGGACAAGAGATGCTTATGAACAGGCAAATTCAGGAATTGCTGCTCTAATGTTGTATGATTTATTTCATTCTGCTGTCTCGTGGTTAATGCATGTTCAGTGAATGATGGCTAAGTGATGGTGGTGAGCACACTTGACACTGAAGTACAAGGGTGAAGTGTGCTCAGTGTTTCTTGTGATCCTGAAAAGGTCAATATGATATAAGATATATGATGCTCACTCGTACTGAGCAGCAGGGCTGTTCAAGAAGACTGTTCTGCAGAAACTGTGATCCCATCTGGGCTCGTAAGAATACCAAAGAAACCAAAACTCATCTTATTTATAATAACCCAGTAACAAGAAACAATTCTTAACTCACAGGGATTGCAAAGACTAACTAATATATCAGCCTTGCAACCATGAAATAAAAAAGGCTATATTCTGGGTATTTTTAAGTATAAATACCATTAAGTTAGCATGTTAAGTTAGCATCACAGAAAAAGGCAGTTAGCTTTTTGTATTCTGTTTACGGGTGTGCATGTATGTATATGTATACGTATGTGCAGTTTTTTTTATACATGCTGTATATGCACACGTGTACATATATGTCTACATATGTATAGGTACCGAGACAACACCAAGCCCAGGAAGTTTATTAATTGTATTTGACTTAAGTTAACTTTAGCATTTGAAACTGTTCAAAAACTGTTTAGGTGGAAGGGAGCTTACAAATCATTGATTGCAAATGCTTTGTTTTACCCATCAGGACACGGACACTTGGGAAGGCTAAAATGGTAGTTATTGTAGGAGTGTGAATAAGAACCATTACTAAAAAAGCTTTATTCAGAGCATATTTTAATTTTCTTTAAAACCAACCAACTTTTTCAAAGTATAATTTACACATCATAAAATGCACACATTTAAGTGTACGGTTCAGTGAGTTTTGACAAATGTATGCACTTGTGTGACCATCATCTTAATCAAAATACGTAACATTCCCAGTACCCTGAAAATTTCTCTCCTGTCTCTTTGTAGTCAATCACCTGTATCCCCAGCCCCAGGCAACCGCTGCTCAGAATTCTGTCATTATAGATAAATTTTACCTATTTTAGAATCTCATATAAATGGAATCATACAATATGTGTTCTTTTGTGCTTGGCTTCTTTTGTTCATCATAACATTACTGAGATTGATTTGTGTGGCTGCACATTTTGGGAGCTGGCTTCTTTTTATTGTTGAGCAGTATTTTATTAAATGAATATACCACAATTGGCTTATCCATTCACCTGTTAATGTACATTTGGATTATTTGTAGTTTCTAGTTATTATGAATAAAGCTGCTATTGACATTCATATACAAGTGTTTCTGTGAACTTATATATTTTCATCGATTAAGTGCCCCACAGCAGAATTGTTGGGTCACATATTAGGTATATGAGTGGGTTGGGTTTGAAGTGGTATGCTTTTTTAAAAAATTGAGATATATCTGACAATTAAGAACTGTATATAATTAAAGTGTACAATTTGATGTATGTATATATTGTGAAGTAATCATCACGTTCAAGCTAGTTCACATATCCATCACTTCAATTACCACTGCCTTTTTTCCCTAATAACTAGTGATCTTGAGCATCTTTCACATGCTTGTTGGCCATTTGTATTTCTTCCTTTCTTCAAATCTTTTGCCCATTTCTTTATTGAATTGTTTATTATTATTAAGTTGCAAGAGTCCTTTTATTATGATATAACCCTTTTTTTTGAATATGAGTATTACAAATATTTGCTTTCAGTCTGTGGCTTCCTTACCAGGCTCTTAACAGTGAATTATCAAATATTTTTTTAGTATCTATTTTATTTGTTCTGTTAGCTCCTTAGCTGTATTTCTTTTTATTAAATTTTAGTTTTTGCTCTAGGCCTAAAACTTAACAAAGTTTACTTAGAATCAATGTGAGGCTACTTCACACTTCATGGATCCTAGTTAACAGTTACCACTTCTCAATGCAATAAACTTACAATAGAATAATTCTATTTCCACCATCCTTTGTACCATTTTGTGGTAAAAACTCCACCTTTAAATGCTATTATTTTTGTTTTAAATGAGCAGTTGTCTTTTTAAGGAAATTTTGAGAACAACAAAAATGATTTTGTATTTACACACTTATTTACGATTTCTAGTGGTTTTCAATTCTTATAGAGTTGAGTGTCTGTCTGATGGCACTTTTTTCCCCTGAAGCTTGAAGAATGTCCTTTAAAATTTCTCTTAGTGCAGCTTTGCGCAGTGGCAGTATCGTAGCCAATGAGGTTTATCCGAGGCGTGATTATTGCTAATTGAAAACTTTTCCCAAAATTTCTCTTAGTGCAGATTTGATACTGACAAATTCTTTCAGCTTTTATCTTAAAATGCTGTTTTGGACCATTGCTTTTATAATATATGTGCAATGGATATATTTACCCTTGTAATTACACTTCTGGTCTTCATTTCTCTGTGTAAATCCGTATGTCTGTCTGATATAATTTTCTATATACCTGAAGAATTCCCCCGAACATTTCTTTTAGTGTGGGTCTGCTGGTGAGGAATTACTTAAACTTTTGTATGTCAGAATAAATCTTCATTTAGCCATCATTTTTGAAAGATATTTTTGCTAGGTATAGAATTGTAGGTTGCCATTTTTTTCTTTCAGTACTATGAAGGTGATTCGTTTCACTCTTTTTACTTCTGAAGAGAAATCTGCCATCATTCTTATTCTGGTTCTTCTGTATGTAATATTTATTTTTCTCGGTTGCTCGTCAAAGTTTTTTTTTGTGTATGTGTATCTCTGGTTTTGAGTAATGTGATTATGATATGCCTTGGTGCAATTTTCTTTATATTTCTTGCAGTTGAGGTTTGTTAAGCATCTGTCAGCTTATAGATTTTACAAATTTGGAAAAAAAATTGGCCATTCATTCTTTTTAAAAAATTTTTTAAGATTTTATTTATTTATTCATGAGAAACAGAGAGAGAGAGAGAGAGAGGCACAGACAGAGGGAGATGCAAGGGAGCAGGGAGCCCAATGTGGGACTCAATCCCAGGACTCTGGGACCATGACCTGAGCCAAAGGCAGACACTCAACCATTTGAGCCAGCCCGGTGTCCTGGCCATTCATTCTTTAAATATTTTTTCTCTTCTCCCTTTTCTCTACTTTACTTTTGGTTGTCAAATTTCACATATAGTAGGCTGCTTGAAGCTCACTGATGCTCATTGTTCATTTTTATTTTTTTAGGATTCTTCTTTCTTTTTTTTTAAAGATTTATTTATTTTAGAGAAGAGAGCATGAGCAGGAGGGGCAGAGGGAGAGGGAGAATCTCAAGCAGACTCTGCACTGAGCATAGAGCCTGATGCGGGGCTTGATCTCATGATCTTGAGATCATGACCTGAGCTGAAATCAAGAGTTGCATGCTCAACCGACTGTGCCACCCAGGAGCCCCGAGGATTCCTTTTTCTGTGTTTTACATTAGATAGTTTCTATTGATGGCTTTAACTGTACTATTTTTTGCATCCATAATATCTAAATGCTGTTAATTGCCTCCAGTACCTTGTCTTATGAACTAGCTGCTTTGGTCTTCCTAGACTCCTATGTGTGTCCTCAACCCAGGGCGTTGCTGGTCTTTGCATATGTTCCAGCTTGGTGAGCCACGATCTAGAAAAATCTCTCAAGGCAGCAATCTGAGCAATTGTTTCTCATCTCTCATCTTCCATTGCCTGATATCAAGTTCTTAAAAACTGTTGTTTCACATATTTTTTTCTGTTTTTGGTTGTTTGAGGTGAGAGGCTAAACTGGTTCCTATTATTCTATCTTGCCTGGAAGTGGAAATTTTTAAATTGCTTTTTCATGTTGCTCTTTCAATTTGACCATTCTCAAGCTATTTACAGGTTTATTTCTAATTATAAGCAGTTTTAATAATAATAATACCTTATATTTGTATAGCATTTTAAAATGTATGTGATATTTTCAGGGATGCCTGGGTGGCTCAGTTGGTTAAGCCTCTAACTCTTGATTTTAGGTCAGGTCAGGATCTCAGAGTCCTGAGATCAAGTCCCATGTTGGCGGTCTCTGCTCTCTGCTTCTTTCCTTCTCCCTCTCCCTTTGCCCCTCCCCCCACTCATGCTGCACTCTCTCTTTCAAATAAATAAATACATCTTTAAAAAAGTAAGGTTTATGTGATATTTTTAGTTTTCTAAAAATTTAATAATTATGGTATAATTTTATTTGACAAATAAGGTCATAGAAAAAATCTTTGAACTTCAGTTTTCTCTTAAGCAAAACAAGTGAATTGGATTGGCATCACTTTAGGGTTTCTACATGTTAATAATATTTTCAAAAATTTTCCAAAAAGTCTGTTTTTATTGCTGAGCTTGTTTTAATATGAGTTCCACAAGTATCTGTTAAGAGCCATGCTATTCTGGAATTGCCAACTTTTTGAATAATTCTTTTCCTGAAATAAACCTTTTTCTTGAAACAAGATAGCTCTGTAAAAGAACTTACCTGTTTTGTTTTCCAATCAAACTTCTCTTACCATTTTCAACTGATGCATAGTCAGAGCTCAGTGGTGATGTCACTCTTTTCTAGCTGATTTCAGTAAACTAAGTGAATGACTTAGCAAGTGGATTTGCAAAAAGCTAAAGGCCATTTTAATAATGAACCAAAATATGGTAAAGACAAATCTATCCACTTACCAGACAGAAATGGTTAGACCCTGCCTTTCTTCCCCAGTTAAGTTGAACCCTGGCATCTATGGGTTTTTTCTGCTTAATACAGGAGAAGCCCAGACCAACCACAATGTGTGGTCTATAGCTGGCCTCTTTGGTGCTTGGTGTGGTCACACTGAATCATGGGTCAGTCTGGGTGCCCCAGGTGCAGACAGCCCATACGGCACCTTGTTTTTTCAGTTGTCATATCTGACTTTCTGCCCCAGGTTCCTGGTTAGTGTTGTTAGTCCTAACTGGTCTCTCTTCCAGATTCTAGCCCATTGAATGAGGGACTTGATAGTCTTCTCAGCTCTTTCCGGAGTCCTTCTCTGGAGTCCATAGATCTCAAATAGTCAAACTCCTCTCCTAAACTTGTTGGGAGACTGATATCAAATAGACCACTAACTTGGAATGGTAATGGCATTGGCACCAGACCCTGACTGTATGATCACTGCTGGGAAACCAGTGCAGCCACCTTCCTCTTGTTAGATTGTATTTCCCTTGAATGTCAGCAGCAAACCATCCCCACATCTCTGTTTTAGTCCTTGCTCTCTTATCCTTTATTTTTGATAGGAATGGAAGAATGTGACTTCTTATGTTTTATGAAGAGAAGTGATTAATTTAGAATTGTGTCAAATAGCAAATTTTTATGCTCTCTCTAGGATGATGGGACATTTTGATGGACAGAAGGAGCTCCTTCACCATGGCATTCAATATTCCTGTGCTTTCTCCCAGATAAAATCCTAATGTAACTTTATGTCTGTATTTTAGGTTTCACAAAGACTAAAAATAAACATTTCCTGTTTCCTTTTGGAAGAAGGATCATAAATTTTAGTTAATGCTGTTAACAAACATAAATTAAAATAGTTTGCTGATACAATAATAACTTCTGAGTTTCACAGACTTCTCATTTTTCCTTATTCATGAATCTGAAACTGTTAGCATTTGCTAGGCACTGCAAGTTGGCATTAGAATTTTAAGATATCTCCTTAGATTTACTGAGTCATGGTGTTTATCTCAGATTATGGTTTGTTGGAATCGTAGTTCTTTAATGTTCTATTGATTTCGTGTTATCCTTAGTCCTAAGCAACCCAAACCAGAATTAAAACCATATTACTGTAATAGGAACATTTATTATTGTTGACAATGGAAAAGAAAGGAAAGCACTGAATCAATAGTTCTATTCAGCCTTTTTGCAATGAAGATGGTCTGTCCATGCAGTGTTTTAAATGACTGCAAGAGAAGGTGTAATAAAGGAGAGCAGGGATAAAATGAATATTTTAATGGTAGCCAATGGGTAGGGAAGACTAAGAGCTTTTTTACTAGTCTATGTTAGTATTTTTGGGAGAAATACCAATGTGAGGTAAAATGAATATGTCACAAATATCTGTTACATTGTCATGTGATTTGGTGAAAGTGAATTCAATATACAGAATTGTAGGAAATTTGCTTTAGCTTTGATTTGTTATTTCAGTTTCTTTATGTCACCTTATGGTATTTACTTTATGTGCTCTTAAAGATATGTAGCCAGAAAATGACTTTCATAAGACATAAAATTATATGAGCTATAATTCTTATCTGAAACCAGTGTGTTAGTTCTCCAGGCTGCTATCATGAGGTATCACAGTCTGGATGGCTTAAACAACAGAAATATATTTTCTCACAGTACCGAAGGCTAGGAGTCTGAAATCAAGGTGTTGACAGGGTTGGTTCCTTATGAGGGCCATTAGAGAAGGATCTGTTCCAGGTTTCTCCTCCTTGGGTTGTAGATGCTCATCTTCTCCCTGTGTCTTTGCATCATCTTCCCTCTGTACATGTCTATATCCAAATTTCCTGTTGTTATGAGGACACCAGTCATAGTGGATTAGGGCTTATCTTAATGACTTTATTTTAACTTAATCACTTCTGTAAAGTCACTCTCTCTAAATACAGTCACATTCAGAGGTACTGGGGGCTAGGACTTCACATGAATTTTTTTTTTGGAGACACAATTTAGCACACAACAACCAGAGCAGATGGAATACCCCACCAAAAAGTTGGTTTATGATGATGTATAAACTTAAGGTCAGAAATTTTAAGAACTGAAGTCTAATATCACATTGTTATACTAGTTAGTTTAAAAATGGTCACTAGTCTTGAGTGAGGTGTGTGCCAATATATGATCAAAAAGTAAAAGTGTTTTCTTGAGGGCAAGTGTTTTTGTATAAGTGAAAGGATGAGTTATGGGACAGGGTTTATAGAATCATTGACAGATTAAAAACTAGTTTTTTCCAACAATATCAGTTTACATAATAATTTTTGGGAAAAAGGAGATCAATCCAAAATATACAGTTAAAGGAGGTTCATCTGTGATTCACCAGTTTTTAACCAGTGAACCTAGCTTTGTTCTAATAATCAGTTCAAAATAAGATTCTAAGTTGTTTTGACACAAATCTTTTCTTTATAGTAGATAATGACTTAGAAGTATAAAACAAACTATGAAATTATGTGTCATCATATAAGTCATTAATCAAGGAATAAGTGCTCAGTAATTATAAGGAAATAGGCCAGTAAGTTCCTTTGTGAGAAGTTCAAGCAAAAAACATTTTTTTTTTTTTTGTGGCTATAGGATTGCAAGTCATGAAAATTTGAACATTTTATTTTTAAAATGAAGTGGATGAGAGAGACTTATGAGGGACTTGAAATTCTCAAGTGACATTTCAAGCAAAACTCATTTTAATATGCCTATTGCACCACTCATACCATAAAATTTAAATTCCTATCCTACTTCTGATACTACTTGGTTTTATTCTTTTTGTTATTCTTTTTGTATTTTAGACACTCAAGAATTCCAAATAACAGAATATTAGATATTGGTTAGGCTTTTTTATTTTGCCACTTCCAGGAAGAGCCCATAATTTTAATTGAAGACCTTTAGAAATATTATTTTGTCTAGACATTGAATAAGACGATGTCATGTGATGGGCTGCTAGGTTGTTAAGAATCAACAGATTCTTTGGATCATGAAGGAATAACTTTTGCCTGCCTCCATGTGGCAATGGTCAAATGCTTTGTAGAGAAGAGAAAAATACTGTAACTAGAGATGGCATATCCTAGAACTTATATCAATGGTTGGCTGATTAGGAACCCGGCAGTAAATAGTTATGGAATGTGAATTGGAGGAAGTGAGAGATCTGGTATTATTTGACATCCTTAAGGGTCTTCAGTATAAAATCAGCACAAAATTACATATTCTTATGATGTCATACAAGGTCCTTCATTGTTTGTCCCTGTTTACTTTTCCAACTTTATTTTGTACTATTCTTTCTTCTTCCCTCTACTCCAGCCCTGCTCAACTTGCTTTAGTTCTTCAATACTAAAGTGTTTCCTCAGGGCCTTTGCACAAGTTGTGCCTCTGTCTGGCAGGTTCTTTTTCCCTATTTTAGCATAAATCTAACCTTCCTCAGCAAGGCTATTCTGAACCAACCATTTCAAATTAGCCACTAAGTTACTAAGCTCTTTTTTTTTTTTTATGTTATGTTAGTCACCATGCAGTTCATCATTAGTTTTTGATGTAGTGTTCCACGATTCATTGTTTGCATATAACATCCAGTGCTCCATGAAATGCGTGTCCTTCTTAATACTCATCACTGGGGTAACCCAACTAACTCTTTCCTATCTCCTTGTTGTACTTCTCTGTCTGGCTCTTATGTCCATGTCATATTTCTTGTTTGTTTGTTTCTTTATTTATTGCTAACTAATTGTGGCAACCTCATTGGAGTCTAAGCTCTATGAGAGCAGGGGTTTATCCATCTTTTTATCACTGTACCTCCAGTGTCTTGAAAAGTGCTTGGCACATAGTAGTTTTGTATTTAATATTTATGGAATATATGAGAGAGAAAGAAAATTATTTTACTTCTTGCTACACTGGTTAGATATCATCCAAGGATACTCTGAGTTCTTAGAGTGAGAGAGGTGCAAAGTGAAATCCATCCAGAAGTGAAAAGCAAAGAGCAAAGTGTGTAAAAAACAAAACAAAACAAAACAAAACAAAACCCCAAACAAGAAACCAGGTTATAGGCAGAACTGGTAAGTCAACCTGGGAAATATTTGAATGACTGGGAAATAGAAAAAGAAGTTGTAAGGACACAACAATCAACTTGGTAAAAGAATTTTCTGATAATGTTGAGCTCTCCCACAAAGGGGATGCCCAATATAGCAAATTTTCATATAAAAAATGAATGGCAGGGCACCTGGGTAACTCAGTCAGGTAAGTGTATCATGGAAGTTTTAGAGAGAATTTAGTGGGTAATAGAATTCAAAAACCTCTACAGTTTATTACAAATCTATTATTATTATAACTTTTCACACAAAAAACCCAATTTCTTCTCAAATCTAAAAGGTGAAGTGAGAGCTTTATTTTATATAAAACAACACAAAATAGAAACTCAACTGGATGAGATGAGGTCAACAATATTTTTTAAAATCTTGCTAATTGTGATGGTGCCCTTCTTATTTTCTTTAGTGAATACATTTGAGGCAAGGTTCATCCCAGATACTGGTGAATATATATCCTTAATTTCAAATGACTTCTAAAAATAGTTACAAGGTTTTGAGATCAAAGATGGTGGTGGAGTAAGAGGACCTTAGGCTTGTCTCATCCCATGAACACAACTAGATTACTATCAAGTCATTCTAAATACCCCAGAAATTGGCCTGAAGACTGACAGAACAAACTTCACACTAAAGGGAGAGAAAAGGCCACACTGAAGAAGGTAGGAAGTGCAGAGATGTAGTTTAGGGGAGGAATGGATCTGGGTGCTGTGGAGGGGAGGGAGCCAAGGTCATGAGGGAGTTGTGTGTGTGTGTGTGTGTGAGAGAGAGAGAGAGAGAGAGAGAGATGGAGTGAGAGAGAGAGAGGAGCATAGGGGAACACATAAGGAGAACGTTTCCTCAAAGCCATTGGCTTGGAAAACAAGAGGGGCTGAATTTTGTGAGTCCTTGCAACCAAGGGGGCTTAAGGCCTGGAGTTTTAAAGGTCAGCAGGCTTGGCTAAGATAGACCCCTGAGGGCACTGCCCTGCTCCAGGAGAAAAGACAGGCAAACAATCTAGGGGCAGACAGCATGGAAAAGGCGATTTGAAGAACACCCAGGGTACACAAGGGAGAGATTATTCTCTCTTTTGGGAGAGCATCCCTGGGAGACAGCATTCATAGAGAAACCTCTCTGGGAACAGGGGAACTGGTGTACCATTTCCTTCCCCTGCCCCTCAGGCACGGAGCCCCTGGCAGGAGGCAGCATAGTGCCAACACTGTCTGCCTAACTTGCTTACACAAAGCCCCACCACTTTGTGCTCTGGCAGGACTGCCTTTCTCAGTCAAGCTTGCCTCAGTCCCAGTATGCAAACCCCTCCCCAAGAAGACCAGCATCTGTCCCTGCCCACACCATGTCTCTTGACCAGAAAGTTCTATAGGGCCTCACTTTTGGTGGATTTGGTGTCAAGTCTCATTTCACAAGTAGACTCAAGCACACCTAGTAAAAACATGCCACATTTAGGCCAGGAACCAAACACTGTCTACAGCAGGCAAGAAGAGCCTCTGTAGATAACTGGCCTAAAGAAGAGAGCAGCCAAAACACAACAGCAAAGTGCACACAGCACACAAAACACACCCTGAAGTGACAGGCCCTGGACAGTATATGACCTCTTCTTCATGAGCATGAGACCTAACTGGCTTTTCTAACACCAGAAGACAGAGACTTAGACAAAATGCTAAGATGGAGGAATTTCTCCCAAATGAAAGAATAAGATAAAGCCACAGCCAGAGATCTAAGCAAAACAGATATGAGTAACATGCCTGATGGAGAATTTAAAGCAACAATCACAAGGATACTCACTGGGCTTGAGAAAGAATAGAAGATATCAGTGACACCCTTAAAACAGAGATAAAAGAGTTAAGAAAGAATCAATTAGAGATGAAGAATGCAATAAAGAAGATTGGAAACAGGCTTGATGCAATAAACAGCAGGCTGGAAGAAGCAGAAGAACAAATTAGTGACCTAGAAGACAAAATAATGGAAAATAATGAAGTGGAACAAAAGAGAGAAAGAAGAGTTATGAAACATGAGAATAGGGAACTTAGGGAACCCAGTGATTCCATCAAACATACTAACTTTCTCATATTACAGGAGTCCCAGAAGAGGAAGAAAGAGGAAAGGGGGCAGAAAATTAATTTCAAGAAATAATAGCAAAAAACTTCCCTAATCCAGGGAAGGAAATAGACCTCCAGATCCAGGAGGCACAGAGAACAAAAGCAGGCCAACAGCAAGACATATTGTAATTAAATTTGCAAAATATAGTTTAAAGGAAAAATCTTAAAAGTAGCAAGACAAAAGTCCTTAACTTACAAGGGAAAACCCATAAGGCTAGTCAGAGATTTCTCAATAGAAACTTGGCAAGCCAGAAAGAAGTGGCATGGTATATTCAAAGGGCTGAATGGGAAAAATCTGCAGCCAAGAATATTCTATCCAGCAAGGCTATCATTCAGAATAGAAGGAGAGATAAAGAGTTTCCCAGACAAACAAAAACTAAAGGAGTTTGTGACCACTAAGCCAGCTCTGCAAGAAATATTAAAGGGGACTCTTTGAGTGCAAAGGAGAGACCAAAAACAACAAAGACAAGAAAGGATCAGAGCAACTCTCCAGAAAGAATGACAAAACAAGTAATAAAATGGCAATAAATACATACATACATATCTATCAATAATTACTTTAAATGTAAATGGACTAAACACTCCAATCAAAAGACATAGGGCATCAGAATGGATTAAAAAAACCAAGACCCATCTATATGCTGCCTACAAGAGATTCATTTTAGACTTAAAGACACCCGCAGATTGAACGTGAGGGGGCAGAGAAACAAACGGATGTCAAAAGAAAGTCGGAGTAGGAATACTTAAGTCGGACAAACTAGACTTTTGTTTTTATCCTGCTTTGGTATCAGGGTGGTACTGGCTTCATGGAATGATTTTGAATGATTTCTCTCTATTCCATTATTTGTAAGATTTTGATAAAAACTGTCTTTAATTTTTTTTTTTTAATATTTGGTAGAATTCACCAGTGAAATCAGGTGGTCTTGGGCTTTTTTTTACTGGGAGATTTTTGATTTCTAATTCAACTTTCATTCTTGTTATTGGTTGAGAAGATTTCCTATTTCTTGGATTCAGGATTCAGGATTCAATCATGGTAACTTGTGTATTATTAGGAATTATCTGTTTTTTTTTTTCCCCACCTAAGTTATCTGATTTCTTAGTATGTAATTGTTTATAAGGAATCTGTTATTACATTATGTATTTTTGTGGTTATCTGTTGTATTGTTTTCTCTTCCATTTCTCATTTTGGTTTTTAAGTCCTCTCTTTTTTTCCCCTTAGTTAATGTAGTTGAAGCATTGCCATTGCCAATTTTGTTTGTTTATTTATTTATTTATTTTTGGAAAAATTGCTCATTACCTTCAATGTTATTTATTCTGGTTTCTATTTTATTTATTTCTGATTTTTCTTTGTTATTTCCTTCTTCCAGTAAATTTCAGCTAAATTTCTTCTTTTTCTAGTTCCTTGTGGTGTAATGTTAAATTGTTTATTTGAAACTTTTTCTTAATACAAGCACTTATAGCATAAATTTCACTCTAACATCTACTTTTGCTGTGTCCCATAGGTTTTGGAATATTGTGTTTTCTTTTTCTCTTGTTTTGAGACATATTTTGATTTGCCATTTGATTTCATATTTGGCCCATTGTTTGTGCAGTAGTGTGTTGTTTAATATTTACATATTAAATATTTACAGTGTAGATTTTCCTGTTTTTATTGTTGATCTCTAGTTTTGTACCATTGTGGTTGGAATATATACTTGGTATGATTTCAGTCTTTTTAAATTTGTAATATTTATTATGTCTCTTTTTATGTGATTTATCCAGGGGATTCTTCTGTGTGTACTTGAGGAAAATGTGTATTCTATTTTTTCTTGGATGGAATGTTTTATATATATCTTTTAGAACCATGTATTCTAAAATGTGCTTCAAGTAAAAAATGTTCTTGTTAAAAAAATAACTTAGCTGAGGCTACTCATTTAAATAAAAGCATATCAGAGGGGAGGTTGGTGGGGGGATGGGTAAAATAGGTGAAGGGGATAAAGAGTACACTTATCATGATGGGTACTGAGTAATGACATATAGATTTGTTGAATCACTATATTGTACACCCGAAACTAATATAACACTGTATTTGAACTATACTGGAATTAAAACAAAAAACTTAATAAAAAAATTAAAACAGTTTCAGTTGCAGGGCTTTTTGTCATATCTGATGAAAATTGCCATGATTTTTTTCATCTCACGATGTGATTGAGAAACAGCTTGCCTCCCAAAGTAGAAGAGGAGTTAGCTCTGCCATTTCCTTGTTACTCGTATTATTAGTACTGTCTTCAATTCCCCAAAATCTTTTAAAGCTATGTTCCCACTTTGTGAGGCTTAGAACAGTTGTGCCTCAATTGATCCATTTGATCATAAGTTGAAAGTGATCATAAGTGAAGGTTTCACTGCCAACTCCTGTTTGCTTGTTAAGATGAAATGCCCTTCTGGAGATTTCATATATTTAACATGATGAGTGGCACCTGTTATATGGGCCTAGTGAAGATGTCATTATTTGTATTTTAAATATTAGTTGAAATTAATTTTTCCTTTATTTATTTATTTATAAAAGATTTTATTTATTTGACAGAGAGAGACACAGTGAGAGAGGGAACACAAGCAGGGGGAGTGGGAGAGGGAGAAGCAGGTGTCCCGCCTAGCAGGGAGCCCAATGCGGAGCTTGAAACCAGGACCCTGGGACCATGACCTGAGCCGAAGGCAGACGCTTAACAACTGAGCCACCCAGGCACCCCTAATTTTTCCTTTTTAATATAAAAATCAACATAACTTCTTACATGTCCTCATATCTCAATATCTCATACCTTGTACCCCCTGTTATTTATGTGCTCTGCTTTGGAGATCATTGTTCCAGCTCCTAGAAAACATATACTATTAAAAATATAAGAACAATTGATAGACCCTTCCATTTAAACCTGATTATAATGTGTTAATGAATAAGATCCCAGCTTTACAGAAGGCAGATGAATATGAGATCCCATATTAGACGAGTTATAATTCTAGTGACTTCACTCTGGGTCTTCCAGTACCAAGTTCAAGCAAGGGAGAAATTAAAAATGCTCCTGCTCCTGGTTTTGAAATAATCACAAGGCAAATAAAATCTCCTGCACTTTTTTTTTGGCGAATATTTATTGAAATGAGCAGAGTTTTAGAGCTCAGTCCGCTCCCCTTCTGCTGACTCTTTGGTACTGATGCTGGAGTGCTCATGGTCCCCAGAGCTCAACATTGCCCTTCACTGGTCCTGCATTCTATTCTCATTGAGGGAGAGAGAGAAAGAGAAGAGAGTGACCGGGAGAAGGAGGAGAAGAGGAAGAGGAAAAGGAAAGAGAGTGGAGGAGGGGAAGAAAGAAAAGGAGGAGGAGGTCAAGAGAGGGGAGGAGGGAGGAGAGGAAGATGACTCTAGTAAAATCCTGAAGAATGTGTTTTTCATCCCTTTCTCCCTCCCAGCATTTTTCTGCTCCATTCTGGTCATGAGCTACAGATTTTTCTAAGAATCACCTAAATATAATCTGTCTGTGCAGGAATTTAAGCAGGCAAATAGGACAGTTTTGAAGGAAGATGCAGGAGCTCTTTTAGCACTCTTGAATCTTCAACCTGTTAGGTCATGCCAACTCCACATTTAAGAAGGTCTCTCCCTGTAGACAAGAAGAGGCTTTTTGAGCTGAATATTCCTGAGAAACATTGAAGGTTGGAAAGAGTTAGAAAAGGCTGCTAACCTTGTGCTCCAAAATGGAATTCCATATAGGATGGGAAGGACCTCACTGAGAAAGCAATGGTTACCAGATTGAAATGTGTCATTGTCCAATATTGTTTTCAAAACTCAAAAAGAGCCATGTTTGATGGATGTTGACTAGATTTATAGGAGTGAGCATTTCACAAAATATACAAATATCAAATCATTATGTTGTTCACCTGAAACTAATGAACGTTATGTGTCAATTATATTTTAATTAAAAAAAAGAAAAATGAGAGAGAGAACCACTTTTGTGTTGTCCTCAGAGGCTGCTGTATTAGCTAATTCTCTAGGTGAGGCTGCGCCATACGCCATGTGGAGGCACTTGAGCTACTTCCGATAACAAATTTCTTGGATGGGATTGAAGTCAGATGTCATCCATTAAATTCCATATTCTAGTGGTTCATGTTTCAGTGAAATGTCACTGTAATCTAATTTATCTAAGGACATTTTCTTCCAAAAAATATGTCATTTAGTTTTACAAATTGCCTATCATGTTTTTCTTAATAGCCTCAGAACCCAAGAAAATGGTGAAATCTCAAGTTGAAATCTTGGCTTTGGCTTAAGCCATTTGATCATATTTTTTCACTGAAAACTTCTGGAAAACTTTTCATTTTAAGGTTTTGCTAAATTGCAAAATGTTTGATGGGCAAGTTTCAGTATGTTTTTTTTCTGTGTGCAAAAACCAGAAAAGTGAATTATAAGCAACAATTCTAACCAAAAATGTACTCCTTCACCAAAAGTTGAAAAAAAAAGTCCTGATAGAAATTTTAAAAACTCAGATTGTAAGAATATGAATATAGTTTAAAGATTATTTATTTATTTATTTATTTATTTGACAGAGAGAGACACAGTGAGAGAGGGAACACAAGCAGGGGGAGTGGGAGAGGAAAGTGCCGAGCAGGGAGCCTGATGTGGGGCTCGATCCCAGGACCCCAGGATCATGACCTGAGCTGAAGGCAGACGCTTAATGACTGAGCCACCCAGGCATCCCAGAATATGAATATAGTTTAAAGGATGTATGTGTTCATAGTTCATAGATAGGACTAGACATCTTAAGTTGTTTTGATTTCCTAAATTGTACATGATTCATTTTTTCAGAGTCAATTATGTGACTTGCTTAGAAAATTGTGGACATAGCACCATGATTCTGGATTCAGTTCTTGGGGAGAGAGAGAGAGAAAAATAGAGAAAGAAATAGAGAAAGAGATATGAATTTTATTTCTATTAACATTCGTTGCCTCAAAAGTGCCGCATAATATATATGTGTAAGAGATAGGTATTTGTTTGCTGGGTTTTCATGGAAACGTTCCCACTGTGAAGAAAACACTGCATTGTACTTGATGCCTGGAGGAAAGTCAAGCATGCCTTCCTCTCTGAAGAAAGTGCATTTTACAGTGAGGCTTTCCAGTGAAATGTAAATACTAATCAGCAGGCTTTATCAGTGTAGGAGAACCACAACTTGGATTTGAGGACATTGCCTTCATTTCTAACTCAGTTTCTTTTAATTAAAAAAAAAGTACCATATTAGGCTTGAAGCTAATAGGAATTTTTAGTTTATTTGAATATATGGATTGGCCAATGCAGTTGATACCTACCTTAAAGTGAATTTTTAATAATCAGAGAATGAGCACATTATTAAACTGATCTGGTTTTCACTTGAAAGCTTCTCATGATTTTTCATGACTGAAAGACTGTAAATTTATATGTCTAGACTCATCCTTTCACTTAAGTGTTCTGTAAAACATTCACATTTCAATATTCTGCCTTCTTTTCAAATTCAACCTGGCCATAATTGAATTTATTATGTCCTTTAAACAGGTGCTGTAATTCAATTCTTGGATTTTGTTAATGATTATCAACATATTTTGGTTATTTAAGATGGAAAGAAGAGGGCTGCCTGGGTGGTGCAGTCAGCTAGGTGTCCCGACACTTGGTTTCTGCCGGGGTTATGATCTCAGAGATATGAGATCCAGCCCCACATCAGGGATCTGCACTTGGCATGGAATCTGCTTGGGTATCTCTCTCCCTCTGCTCTACAACCCCCACCCCCACAATTTCTCTCTCTCTCTAAAAAAAAAATAAGTAAAATAAATCTTAAGTTTGGAAGAAGAGCTCAAAACTGTTAAGTATTTGTGGAAGCACTATGTAAATTCTCAAATTCTATCCAGACACGAACTGTTAACATTTTGTCTCACCTCCCCCCTCACATCTTTTGTATAAAATCATGATAATGTAATTTTCTTTTCTTAATAAAGATTTTATTTATTTATTTGACAGAGAGAGATATAGCGAGAGAGGAAACACAAGCAGGGGGAATGGGAGAGGTAGAAGCAGGCTTCCCGCTGAGCAGGCAGCCCGATGCGGGGCTCGATCCTAAGACCCTGGGATCATGACCTGGACCGAAGGCAGACGCTTAATGACTGAGCCACCCAGATGCCCTGATAATTTAATTTTCAATGTTTATAGTATCTTTCTCTGTCTTAATATCTATAATTGTAGTTCAAGACTTCATTATCTCATGAGTCTGTATTCAATAATAGCTCATTCATTTGTAAGTTTACTTATTCAAAGCTATATATTGGGAAACTACTATGTGCCACTACTATGTCCTGCCTTCATGAAATTTACAGTCTAATGACAAAGGTAGACATAGAAGTTTAAGCATGATAAATATAATGAAGAAAGCAGAGTGTTATGTTTGCATTTATCAGGTGAACCTAACATAGTCTTTGGTGTTAGAAAACATTCTAGCTAATCTCTTTTTGACCCTGCTGATGACATCACTTTTCCTCAAGCACCATCTATACCATATCATATACCATATTCACACCCAAAATTAACTAAACCTCAATCCCCAGTCCAATCTGAATACCTTTGAACTGAATATTTCATAAGCTGGCCCCATCCTACTCAGGACACTGAATTCTAGTCAGGAAGGTTTCTTTACAGTTCCATGGATATGGAACTTTTCCAGTCTCTGTACCTCCCTTTATAACATGATCACCTTTGTCCTTGATGCCCACACAGTTTTTGCCATCCTTAAAAGTCCTGGTCAAATGTATTGTCAGTGTTTTGGGATTGAGTGACTAACTGTGTTGTAATGCTATGTCTTGTATATCTCTTACAACTCCGAGTTTACCTTCTACATTTGCAAATTTTTGGATGTTCCAGTTGGCACTGGCCAATACTCCTTTCAAAGGTGACAAGCAATTTCTTTTTTCTTATCCTGAAACAAGTTGTATGAGTATGTATGTGTATGTGTTTCTACGAGTTTTTGCTTTAGCCAAGTTGGCCAAAGATAATTTATTACACTTGAAAATTCACTAATAGATCAAGATGGGAATTTTCTTTGTCCAAAATACTGTAAATACCTGTAATGGAATATAATTATCATAATTTTATTTCTTCTCTATTTTGGCATTGAAATAAGAACATCCTAGTTGGGATACTTACTAATAAAGTATTTAGGACTTACCATGTAAAACTGGCCTTGAGATGAACATTTCCCATACTTGGTATTGATATAAACATAAACATACAAATTAACTCACACTAATACACATATATAGACTATCTATTTACATATATATATGTGTTAAAATATTTAAACATGGGGAATTTGGATTGGCCATTCATGAGGGTGGAAAAATGTGGTTTTCATAATGAAACAAAAGCTTCCAGATGCATTCAATTGTGTTTAAAGAGCTAAAAAGTTGGCTCAGTTAGAAAAAAATCCCAACTTACCATGGCCTTTATTCTTAATTAGAACAAGTGTCTTTGACATATTTGAAGACATTTGACTTAAAAATAGCCAAGTTGAAAGTATTCAAGAGTGACACATGAGCGCCATTCTCGACTGCACTCTGCACTCTGTATCTGTTACAGGCATCCATCTCCTCAACTTCAAAGAGAGTTCCCTGGAATGAAACCACTACACAGCAAAACAATCTGTCCATCTTCCGCTTCCACTGTATTTGAAACTGAGCATCAGTATCTGTGTACAATTGAGCCCAGTGAGTCTTGGCTCTGACAAAACTTCCAGTACTCTACCACACGCCAGTGCAGTTCCTTTGCAAAGCTCCTGGTTCCCAAATGGAAATCCTGTCTTGGCTCTGTGGAGGTACTGAGGAGCAATGAGCCAGAGCAGACCAAGGCCTGGATGTGCTTTTTGTTGACATAAGTGCGTTGACTTGTGGATCAATTTTGCATGGTCCATGCCTAAAATCATGGTGAAGGTAGTGTTCAAGGACATGTCCTATCAGCAATACAGATTTAGGACAGTCTTTTTCACTTAAAACATTTACACACACAGACCTGTACAAGAAAAATTCATGATCAAGAGCAACAGTCCTGAGTCCTGGTCCCTACACATCAAAAAATGCTTCAACTCTGACATTCCACTGTACTACCAAGACAGGATAGTGGACAAAGGCATTTTGAGATCTGTGCAAAACTGGAAAGAAAGTGGTGTGAGGCTTTGGGGAGGTGGGATGGTAGGTAGATTTCAGGTTTTGACAGCAGACAGACCTGGGTTTCAATCCTGGAAATATTCTTTACTATGTAGTCTTGGGTTAAGTCATTAAAACTTACACAGCTCTGTTTTCCTATGTGAAAAATGAGGAGAATAATATGGATCCCATTGCTTTGTTGTGAACTTAACAATAATGCCTGGCACATAGTAGGTACCTTATTAGGATTCTCCAGAGAGAGAAACAATAGTAGATTATATGTATAGAAATATAATAAAATATATAGAATATATTTATCTGTCATCTGCAAGCTGAGTGCTGGCAGGCTTGAGACCCAGACAGAGCCGATGTTTCAGTTTGACAGCAGGAAAAAACTGATATTCCAGAGTTCAAGGTAGTCAGACAGGAAGATTTCTTTATTTGAGGAAGTGGTAGACTTTTGGTTCTACTCAGGCCTTCAACTGATTGCACAGGGCCCACCCACATTAGAGAAGGCAGTTTACTCAGTCTATCGATTCAAATGTTAAGCTCATCTAAAACACCCTCAGACAAACATTGTGCAAATATCTGGGCATCCCATGGCTCAGTCAAGTTGACACATAAAATTAACCATCCTGTACTTTGTAAATTATAACTTCTATTAATAAAAGTGGCTAGAAATGAATGCAGTTTATTTACTTTCCTGAGCTCTGCTTTTGTGTAAAATTATACTGAAATTTAAACCTCATATTTCATTTTCAACTCAATGCATTTAAATGAAAAATAAATATTTATTAGTTATTTTAGAACTCCTAATAAATGTTTTTGTTACTAATAAAAATAGTTGCTTAAATCAAGGAAGTACTAGAACGGAATAATGAGAATCGTTAAAGTTGTCTACTGTTTATAAGTTTATTTTATATTGAAATATTCAATAGTAAAGAAAAATTATAACACTGCTGTTAATGAAGGTCACGGGAATACAACTGGCCATGTAACGTTAATGCATTCGAATCAAGGAGTTTCCATTTTATAACTCTGAGTAGCAATGCCTTCCTCTCTCCCCCTGATTGCTGAGCATTTTGTACACGAGGTCATTTGCTGGTCAGCGTGGTATAAGTTGGACATGTCTGACTTCACCTACTGCAGACATCACTGAATGAAAAGCCAAAGCTTTGACTCATCTGGAAGATCTCCATCTGTCTTTCCCATATAGGGAGTGGTAAAAACCACTCCTGTCATAGGCAGAAACGTAAAGGGGCCTCTTTCAAGGGAAAGAGAAGCAGGGAGATGGAGTATAGACAGCCTGGTTCTAATCTCAGAACCCGCACCAAAATCTCCCGTGACCTTGAGGGAAAGTGAGGGATTGGACCAGTATGGCTTGCATGACCCTCTAACCATAGAATCCTTTAAGTTTTAAGGGCTGTGTTCACCTCTCACTATGGCAGTTGGCCCGCCCAGACTGGATGAGGGAATGGGGCTTGCTGTGTTGACGAGCTCAGACAGGCCGCCTGCATGGCTCACCACCATCCTGTGGGTAGACACACACCTTGGAGTGAATCGGGTGGAACTTGAACCCTGCTGTTAAGACAGCGCTGCTGTCACCCCATCTTTGAGTCAAGAGGGAAAGTACATTTTTTGCAAGTGCAGACTCAAACTGAGCTGCTGTAACTAAACACCCTGGTGAGAGTGATATCACAGCATTATGAGCTCATTCAGAGGACAAAAGAGAGAAAAATTAAGCTTCCCTGGGACAATGGAGTCTGTAAATAGGAAGAAGGAAATATAAGAAGGAATCACTTCTCGATAAGACAATTAATATTCCAGACCACTGAAAGATTTTATTTAATTTTCCCTTTGCAACTTAAAACATGCAAACACATGTATATATTTTCTCAGTAAAACATATTTTTGAAGAAACTCTCTGGGCCGCCTTCTGGGAAGCAATATTGTCATTGCTGTGTCACTGAGGGTTTATCTATGAATCCTCTGTTACTATCAAATCAGGAAAGGGGGTCTGTAGGGCTATGCCTGAAAGTGAGTGGGCATAGTGGACTTTGAGACAAGTATTGGTGGCAAATGATTTATTAGGGAAGTACTCTTAGGAGAAATCTGTCCAAGGCCAGGAGAAGCAAGGCAGGGATAGAGATGAAACTAGTCAATTGTGGAGGACATTAGGGGACTCCCCTGATTCTCTAGGGGAACTCAGGTGTGCACATTAAGGCTCAGTTTGTTTCCACTTAACAGAAATCCAGGGAATTGGACTTTCTTGTCCCTACTGGCAGTCACTGGCTAAGAAATGCCCCTAGGGGATGAAAATGGCCCAGCACTTGCCGCTGTTTGGGATGCTTGCAGGCAAACGGGCTCTGGGAACCCCTGAGAGCAGTTCTCCAAAGAAGAGTATCAAGTGCAGGTCACTGGAAGAAAATAGGCATCAAAGTTAGGAGTGGGACTCACAGAAACAGTGCAAGGGATCTTTCATTCCTGAGGGGTCTAGTTCCTGATTACTATGCCCTTCTCAGGCTGTAGTCATTGTAATCACCCATTTCACAGTACAAACTTAGCATGGGAACATCGAGAGATAATCGACAAGTTTGAATGACAAGTAAAAATTCAAGGTGTCCAGCTTAACGTTTTGATATACTTATTTATTGTGAAATAATCAGCACAGTCAAGCTAATTAACACAACTGTCACATCACGAAGTCACTCCTTTCTTTCCCTTCCCTCCCCTCCCCTTCCCCTTTTCCTTTTTTTTCTTCCCTTCCCCCTTTCCTTCCCTTCTCCCTTTCTTTCCCTTCCTTTCCTTCTCCCTTCCTGTCCCTTTTTTATGGTGAGAACACATAAGATCCGTCCCCTTAGCAAATTTCAGATATATAATATAGTATTGTGAACTTCAGTCACATTGATCTTCAGAATCATAACAGATGTCCAGAACTTACTCATCTTGCATAACTGAAACTTTCTGCATGATCACACTTACGTGTGTGTCTTAGTCTGTTTGGGCTGCTATAACAAATTACTATAGATAAGGTGGCTTATAAACAACACAAATTTATTTCTTACATCCTGGAAGCTGGAAATCTGAGATCAGAGTGTCACCATGGTTGGGTGCTGGTGAAAACCCTCTTTGGGGTTGCAGACCACTGACTTCTCGTGACGGGACACCGAGAGAAGCAAGCTCTACTGGGCACTGATCCCATTCAGGAGGGCTCTGCCTTCATGACTTCATCTAATTCTAGTTATGTCCCAAAGGCCCCTCCTTTTAATACCATCACATTGGAGAGCAGGGTTTCAATATATGAATATTGGGGAGACACAAACCTTCAGTCCATAATTTGTGGAATCTAAAATACGCAGACTTACAGAAGTAGGGAGTAGAATGCTGGTTACCAGGGGCTTGAAGGAGGGAGAGGTAGGGGAGATGCTGATCACAGGGTACAAAGTTTCAGTTACTTTTTACAATTTTTGTTGTAATGAAAATTGAAGTGCAGTTAAATATATTTGTCACTTTTATTCAGCTGTCTAGTGCATTACTTGGCACATACTAGGCACGTTATTATTTGATAATTAAATAAGTATGTTGTAGGTGTTCAAAAAATATATGTACAACTGAACAAAAAAATAATTTTAACAAGATACAGCCTATATATTTAAGTTACCAAAGACAAACAATTAAGTCCAATTTTCTAGGAAGAAAAACATCCAAATATATTCTTTTTCCTTTGTACTTAAAAGGATATCAAGAAAATTTTTTTCTTATTTGGGAAGCCAAAATTCTTTCCACAAAAAGGAAATACTGGGCTTGAACAAGCCATTATTTGATGAGAATACAAGATTGGAACTTTGTTTCACTAGAAGCATAGTGTTCTGTTGAGAAGCGGTCCTTGATCCTAACACGTCTTTCTTCCTGATAAGGTAATGGCAGGATGTGTCCAAGGGCTGACTTCCATGGTTAGTCTACTGACTTATTAGCCATGATGCACTCCCCATTGCTTTTCAAACATTCACTTATTCAACAAATACATTATCTTTAGAGTAATTAGTCTGAGCCAGCTTCAATTCTTGGAGCCATGGAAATAGCAGTGAATAGAACTCCTCAGGAGTGAAGCTCCTCAGGGCTTACCTAATACAAGAGGAAGAGTAATCATAAAAAAATACATTTCAAAAAGAGAGATGTCAGAAGGCGACAAGGGCTAGGGAAGAAAAACAAAAAGCAGGAAAGCACTAGGAATTGCCAGGCACTGAGGTGGATGGTACTGTTACTTCTAGATCCTCCCAGCTGTCAGAGAAGGAAATTGATATGTGTATACTAATTTATGTACCTATACATATCTATAGATATTGTTATATGTATCCACCTTTATATTAAACTGAGCGTGAGTTCATACTGATGTCCCCACTTCCCAACTGGTATGCCACAGGGATCATGCTAACCTTTCCCACCTTGCTTGTCTGTAACTTCCATGCTGACTCTGAGAAACTTGGCTCCCACTATCCACCACGCATTACTTAATTGCTTAATTTCAGTATACATGTATAGTTGTTTCAGACTTTTTACCCATACCCCTATGGGAAACAACTTTACCAACGAGAGTACAATGCCCTTGCATACTTACTTTGCCTAAAAGTCTTACTTACAGTCTTCATTCATTTCCAAAATGACTTAGTCCGTACCTTACTTTACCATCCCCTTCAGTGAGGTTGTTTCATACATTTGTAATACAGTTAGGTTGTTTTTGTCACATTGTGGGATCCCTTGGCCTCCTAGATTATTTTTTAAAAACTTGCATACATTAAAATCCACTCTGTGTTATACAGTTCCGAGTTTTCACAAATACATACTGTCATATATTCATCATAACAAATTATACACGATAGTTTCACTTCCTCAAAAAATCTCCTGTACTTCAGCTATTAAACCCTTCTCACTCCCCAACAGCCTGGCAATTACTGATCTCTTTACCAGCTCTAAAATTCTGCCTTTTCCAGAGCTTACATAAATGGACTCATACAGCATAGTCTTTCAAACTGGTGCCTTTCACTTAGCAATATTTATTTAAGGTATTTTTGCATGGCCTGATAACTTATTCCTTTTTTGTTTTTATTGGTGGATAGTATTCCCCTTATGGATATACTTCAGTTTGCTTATCCATTCACCTATTTCAATACATCTTGGTTGTTTCCAATTTTTGGCAATTATAAGTATGTTGCTGTAAATAGTTGTGTGCAGATTTTTGTGTGGACATACTTTTCACACCAATTAGGTAAATATCTAGAAGCATGATTGCTGGACCATATGGTAAGACTATATTTAGCTTTGTGAGAAACTTCCAAACTCTCTTCCAAAGTGGTTGTAACCATTTTTCATTCCTACCCGCAATGACTGTATATTCCTGCAGCTTCATATCTTTGTCAGCAATTGGTATTGTTAGTTTTTGGATTTTAGCTATTTTACTAGGTGTGCAGTAGTATCTCATTCTTGTTTTAAGACTTTCTGGTTTTATTTATTTATTTATATTTAATTTGAGTACTTTGTTTATTGTTACTACTATATTAGCTCCAAGAGAACAGAGAACTGTCTTATTTACCACAGAACTTCCAGGGCCTAACACAACACAACAGTCACTCAAAAAACATGACTGAATAAGTCAATTATTTTAGCTAGAATTTTCTCAAACCATAAGCTCTAGCTCTGACCTGGAGTATATTCATATAAAATTGTAGCAGGATAATGTCTGTAAAGTTTTATGAATAGGATGAAACTGAGTGCTTTCCACAGGTACAATAATCAGTTACACAACTCAGGTTTGATGGTAGGAGCTGAGCTTGGCATTTTCCTGGTTTTACAGCTATGAGACCTTTATATGTTCAAAACAGCAGTGGCAACATTTGTATGGAGATCAATAAGTCTTTTTTTTTTTTTTTCCAAGGAGTTCTGGCAAAGAACTAACAGCTGATGTTAGCTTAGCAGTATTGTCAGAAAGCATACTTAGAGCTCCTTCATCGTCCCCTTCTAGTCCCATAATGTTTTAAGTCGTTTAACCTCATCTTCCTGTACTCTGTAAGATTCTAGTTCTTCCTGAACTGATTCTGCAACTTCTGGGAATGGACTTCCTTTATGTTTCTGCCAAAATTTATCATCTGGAGTTAAATCATAAGACTTCTTGTTTTTTCTCTTCGATCTAGCACCAGCTGGAGAATTAAGACTTTCTGGTTTTAAATCCCTGCATAGTTGCTAGCTGTGTGCCCTTGGTCAAATTACATCATCTCTCTAGGCGTCATCTTTTTTTTTTAATTTAAATTTTAGTTAGTTACAGTCCAATATTCGCTTCTGGAATAGAATTCAGTGATTCATCACTTACATACAACACCCAGTGCTCATTGCATCGAGTGCCCTCCTTGATACCCATTCCCCATCTAGTCCATCCCCCACCTACATCCCTCCATTAATCCTCAGTTTTTTCTCTATTGTTAAGAATATCTTTTTTTTTTTAAAGATTTTATTTATTTATTTGACAGAGACAGACACAGCGAGAGAAGGAACACAAGCAGGTGGAGAGGGAGAAGCAGGCTTCCTGCTGAGCAGGGAGCCCGATGTGGGGCTCGATCCCAGGACCCCGGGATCATGACCTGAGCCGAAGGCAGATACTTAATGACTGAGCCACCCAGGTGCCCTGTTAAGAATGTCTTATGGCTTATTTCCCTCTCTTCTTTTTTTTTCTTTTCCCACTTCCCATGTGTTCATCTGTTTTCTTTCTTACATTCTACATTTGAGTGAGATCATATGGTATTTGTCTTTCTCTGACTGACTTATTTCACTTAGCATAATATACTCTAGCTCCAACCACATCACTGCAAACGGCAAGATTTCATTCTTTTTGATGGCTGAGTAATATTCCATTATATATATAAACTATATATATATATATATATACGCACACATACACACATATATCACTTCTTCTTTATCCATTCATCAGTCAGTGGACATTTGAGTTCTCTCTACAGCTTGGCTATTGTTGATAATGCTGCTATAAACATAGGGGTGCATGTACCTCCTTGAATATATATCTTTGTATGCTTTGGGTAAATACCCAGGAGTGCAATTGCTGGATCATATGGCAGTTCTATTTTTAACTTTTTGAGGAAACTTGAAACTGTTCTCCAGAGTGGCTGCACCAGTTTGCATTCCCACCAACAGTGCAAGAGGGTTCCCCTTTTTCTGCATCCTCCCCAACACCTGTTGTTTCTTGTGTTGTTAATTTTATCCATTCTGACAGATGTGAGGTGGTAGCTCATTGTAGTTTTGATTTGTATTTCGCTGATGATGAGTAATGTTGATTGAGCAACTTTTCATGTGTCTGTTAGCCATCTAACTTTTTCTTTGGAAAAGTATCTATTCACGTTTTCTGCCCATTTCATAACTGGGTTATTTGGGTTTTTTGGGGGGTTGAGTTTGATAAGTTTTTTATAGATTTTGGATACTAACCCTTTATCAGATATATCATTTGCAAATATCTTCTCCCATTCTGTGGGCTGCCTTTTAGTTTTGTTGATTGTTTCCTCTACTGTGCAGAAGATTTTTATCTTGATGAAGTCCCAATAGTTCGATTTTTGCTTTTGTTTCCCTTGCCTCCAGGGACGTGTCTAGCAAGAAGTTGCTATAGCCGAGGTCAAAGAGGTTTCTGCCTGTGTTCTCCTCTAGGATTTTAATGGCGTCCTGCCTCACATTTAGGTCTTTAATCCATTTTGAATTTATTTTTGTGTATAGTGTAAGAAAGTGGTCTAGTTTCCCCAATGCCATTTGTTGAAGAGACTGTCTTTTTTCCATTGCATATTCTTTCCTGCTTTGTTGAAGATTAGTTGATCATGTAGTTGTGGGTCCATTTCTGGGTTCTCCATTCTGTTCTATAGATCTGTGTGTCTGCTTTTGTGCCAGCACCATACTGTCTTGATGACTACAGCTTTGTAATATAGCTTGAAATCCAGAATTGTGATACCTCTAGTTTGTTTCATTTTTCAGAATTGCTTTGGCTATTCAGGGTCTTTTGTGATTCCATACAAATTTTAGGGTTGTTTGTTCTAGCTCTGTGAAAACTGCTGGTGGTATTTTGATAGGGATTGCATTAAGTGTGTAGATTGCTTTGGGTAGTATAGCCATTTTAATAATGTTTGTTCTTCTAATCCATGAGCATGGAATGCTTTTCCATTTCTTTGTGTCTCTTCAATTTCTATCATAAGTGTTCTATAGTTTTCAGAACTTTTACCTCTTTAGTTAGGTTTATTCCTAAGTATATTATTGTTTTTGGTGCAATAGCAAATGGGATCAATTCCTTGATTTCTTTTCTCTTGCTTCGTTATTGGTATATAGAAATGCAACAGATTTCTGCACATTGACTTTATATCCTTCAACTTTGCTGAATTCATATATTAGTTCTAGTAAATTTGATGGAGTCTTTTGGGTTTTCTACAGAGTATCATGTTGTCTGCAAATAGTGAAAGTTTGACTTCTTTGCCAGTTTGGATGCTTTTTATTTCTTTTTTTTGGTCTTGATTGCTGAGGCTAAGACCTCCAGCACTATGTTAAATAGTAATGGTGAGAATGGACATCCTTGTCTTGTTCCTGACCGTAGGGGAAAGGTTCTCATTTTTTCCCCATCAAGGATGATATTAGCTGAGGATCTTTCATATATGGCCTTTATGATGCTGAAGTGTGTTTCATCTATCCCTATTTTGTTGAGGGTTTTTGTCAAGAAAGGATGCTGTATTTTGTTAAATGCTTTTTCTGAATCTATTGACAAGATCATGTGGTTCTTATTCTTTCTTTTGTTAATGTGTATTATGTTGACTGATTTGCAGATATGAATAATTCTTTTAATGTACTGTTGAATTCGACTTGCTAGTGTTTTATTGAGAATTTTTGCATCTGTGTTTATCAGGGATATTGGCTTGTAATTCTCCTCTTTAGTGGGGTATTTGTCTAGTTTTGGAATCAAGGTAATGCTGGTTTTGTAGAACGAGTTTGGAAATTTCCTTCATTTCTATTTTTTGGAACAGTTTGAGAGGAATAGGTATTAACTCTTCTTTAAATGTTTGGTAGAATTCCCATGGGAATCCATCTGCCTCTGGAATTTTGTCTGCTGGAACATTTTTGATTACTGATTCAATTTCTTTGCTGGTTATGGTTCTGTTCAAATTTTCTATTTCTTCCTGTTTCAGTTTTGGTAGTTTGTATGTTTCTAGGAATTTATCCATTTCTTCCAGATTGCCCAATTTGCTGGCATATAATTTTTCATAATAGTCTCTTATAATTGTATTTCTGTGGTGTTGGTTGTGATCTCGCCTCTTTCATTCATGATTTTATCTATTTGGGTCCTATCTCTTTTCTTTTTGATAAGTCTGGCTAGGAGTTTATCAATTTTATTAATTCTTTCGAAGAACCAACTCCTAGTTTCATTAATCTTTTCTACTGGTTTTTTTGTTTGTTTCTATATTGTTATGTCTATTTCTGCTCTAATCTTTATTATTTCCCTTCTTTCTGCTGACTTTAGACTGTATTTGCTGTTCCTTTCAAGTTCCTTTAGGTGTGAAGTTAGGTTGTGTACTTGAGACTTTTTTTGTTTCTTGAGTTAGGCCTGTATTGTTATATACTTCCCTCTTAGGACTGTCTTTGCTGCATCCCAAAGGTTTTGGACTCTCATGTCTTCATTTTCATTTTCTTCCATGTATTTTTTATTTCTTTTTTGATTTGACTCATGCATTTTTAAAAAGATTTTATTTATTTTTTTAAATATTTAAATTTTTAAAATTTTTAAAAAAGATTTTGTTTATTTGACAGACAGAGAGATAGCAAGAGCAGGAACACAAGCAGAGAGAGTGGGAGAGAGAGAAGCAGGCTTCCTGCTGAGCAGGGAGCCTGATATAGGGCTCGATCCCAGGACCGTGGAATCATGACCTGAGCTGAAGGCAGATGCTTAATGACTGAGCCACCCAGGCACCCCAAGATTTTATTTATTTTAGAGAGAGAGAGAGAGAGAGAGAGCGAACGAGCACAGCTGGGGGAGGAAGAGGGACAAGCAGACTCCGCCGTGAGCATGGAGCCCAATGCAGGGCTCGATTCCAGGACCCTGGCTGGGATCATGACCTGAGCTGAAATCAAAAGTCTGATGCTTAACCAACTGAGCCACCCAGGCTCCATGACCATTCATTCTTCAGTAGGATGTTCTTTAACTTCCATGTATTTGTGGTCTTTCCAAATTTTTTCTTGTGGTTGACTTTCAGTTTTATGAAAGTTGTGGTCTGAAAATATGCATAGTATAATCTCAATCTTTTTGTATTTATTGAGGGCTGATTTGTGACCCAGTATGTGCTCTATTCTGGAGAATGTTCCATGTGCACTTGAAAAGAATGTGTATTTTGCTGCTTTAGGATTAAATGTCCTGAATATATGTGTTAAGTCCATCTGGTACAGTGTGTCATTCAAAGCCACTGTTTCCTTGCTGAGTTTCTGCTTAGATGATCCCTGTCCATTGCTGTAAGTGGGGTGTTTAAGTCCCCTACTATTATTTTATTATAATGAGTTTCTTTATGTTTATTATTAATTGATTTATATATTTGGGTGCTCCTAAGTTGGGGGCATAGATCTTTACAATTGTTAGATCTTCTTGATGGGTAGACCCCTTAATTATGATATAATGCCCTTCATCTCTTGTTACAGTCTTTGTTTTAAAATCTAGTTTGTCTGATATAAGTATGGCTATTCTGGCTTTCTTTTGACATCCATCACATGATAGATGGTTCTTCATCCCCTCAGTTTCAATCTGCAGGTGTCCTTAGGTCTAAAATGAGTCTCTTGTAGGCAGCATATACATGGATCTTGGTTTTTATCCATTCTGACACCCAGTGTCTTTTGATTGGAGCATTTAGTCCATTTATATTCAGAGCGATTATTGAAAGATATGAATTTAGTGCCGTTGTGTCACCTGTAGAGTTGGTATTTCTGGTGATGTTCTCTGGTCCTTTCCAGTCTTTGTTGCTTTTTGTCTTTTTTTCTTCACTCAGAGTCTCCCTTAAAACTTCTTGCAGGGCTGGTTTAGTGGTCACGAACTCCTTTAGTTTTTGTTTGTTAGGGAAGCTCTTTATCTCCACTTCTATTCTGAATGACAGCCTTGTTGGATAAAGAATTCTTGGCTGCATATTTTTCCCATTTAGCATGTTAATATTTCCTGTCACTTTTTTCTGACCTGCCACATTTCTGTGGACACATCTGCTGTGAACCTGATCTGTCTTCCCTTGTAGGTTAAGGACTTTTTTCCCTTGCTGCTTTCAGGATTCTTTCCTTGTCTGTGTATTTTGTGAATTTGACTATGATATGCCTTGGTGATGGTTGGCTTTTATTGAATTTAATGGGATTTCTCTGTGCTTCCTGGGTTTTGATGTCTGTGTCCTTCCCCAGATACGGGAAGTTTTCAGCTATAATTTGTTCAAATAAACTGGCCCCCTTTTCTCTCTCTTCATCTTCTGGGACTCCTGTGATACAATAAATTGCTGAGTTCCCTAAGTCTACCTTCGTGGTTAATTACCTTTCTTTCCCTCTTCTTTTCAGTTTCATTGTTTTCCATTTATCTTCTGTGTCACTGATTTGCTCTTTTGTTTCATCCATCCTCGTTTTTATAGACTCTATTTGGGATAACATTTATAATTTCAGTCTAGGCCTCATCTTTAAATAGAGATTGTGATAGTATTGATCTCCTACATGGTTGTTGGAAGGTAGTGGTTAATGACATATGAATAATATTTGGAATATATTTAAGATAATTAAGTGCTCAATAAGCATCATTTCCCTTCAGGCTAGGAAATAATTTCATTGGATGAATATACATAATGGCCTGAAGTTAATTGAAATTAACTATTCACTTTAAACCTTTCCAAATTCATACCATTCCCCCAAATGTATCAAAAGTCTGCTCTGTACATTTTAGAATAGTTTCCTGCAATTTTGCTACATACAACATTCCTCATTTTCCTCCAGCAGGATTATATGATGTCTTCATATATAAAACTGACTTTTACTTTCCAGTAGTTGTCCCTCCATTCAACCACCTTTTGACATCTTTGCCTTCCAAAATTAAAGTCCCTGATAATATGTCATTTCATTCAAAGAAACTGTCCTTAATGACTCTGGTTGGAAGTGGTCTCTTCCTGTTTGGAACAGAAGGTTTTAAACATTTAGTCCTTATTAATGAGTTATATAATGCCCACTTCTAAAAATGTGAGACTATAAGTAAACATGAACAAAAATTATACACATATATATAATACATATACATACAAAGATACCAGAAAATCCATATCCTTCAACGAGGTCAATTTGACAGGCTTTAATTTTTAAATTTTTTTAATTATTTTTTTATTCTTATGTTAATCCCCATACATTACATCATTAGTTTTAGATGAAGTGTTCCATGATTCATTGTTTGTGCATAACACCCAGTGCTCCATGCAGAATGTGCCCTCCTCAATACCCACCACCAGGCTAACCCATCCTCCCACCCCCCTCCGCTCTAGAACCCTCAGTTTGTTTTTCAGAGTCCATCGTCTCTCGTGGTTCGTCTACCCCTCCGATTTCCCCCACTTCATTCTTCCCCTCCCGCTACCTTCTTCTTCTTCTTTTTTTCTTAACATATATTGCATTATTTGTTTCAGAGGTACAGATCTGAGATTCAACAGTCTTGCACAATTCACAGCGCTTACCAGAGCACATACCCTCCCCAGTGTCTATCACCCATCCCTCCCACCCCACCCCCCACTCCAGCAACCCTCAGTTTGTTTCCTGCAATTAAGAATTCCTCATATCAGTGAGATCATATGATACATGTCTTTCTCTGTTTGACTTATTTCACTCAACATAATGCCCTCCAGTTCCATCCACGTCATTGCAAATGGCAAGATCTCATTCCTTTTGATGGCTGCATAATATTCCATTGTATATATATACCACATCTTCTTTATCCATTCATCTGTCGATGGACATCTTGGCTCTTTCCATAGTTTGGCTATTGTGGACATTGCTGCTATAAACATCGGGGTGCACGTACCCCTTCGGATCCCTACATTTGTATCTTTGGGGTAAATACCCAGTAGTGCAATTCCTGGGTCATATGGTAGCTCTATTTTCAACTTTTTGAGGAACCTCCATACTGTTTTCCAGAGTGGCTGCACCAGCTTGCATTCCCACCAACAGTGTAGGAGGGTTCCCCTTTCTCCGCATTCCCGCCAACATCTGTTGTTTCCTGACTTGTTAATTTTAGCCATTCTGGCTGGTGTGAGGTGGTATCTCATTGAGGTTTTGATTTGGATTTCCCTGATGCCGAGCGATATTGAGCACTTTTTCATGTGTCTGTTGGCCACTTGGATGTCTTCTTTGGAAAAATGTCTGTTCATGTCTTCTGCCCATTTCTTGATTGGATTCTTTGTTCTTTGGGTGTTGAGTTTGATGAGTTCTTTATAGGTTTTGGATACTAGCCCTTTATCTGATATGTCATTTGCAAATATCTTGTCCCATTCTGTCAGTTGTCTTTTGGTTTTGTTGACTGTTTCCTTTGCTTTGCAAAAGCTTTTTATCTTGATGAAGTCCCAATAGTTCATTTTTGCCCTTGGTTCCCTTGCCTTTGGTGATGTTTCTAGGAAGAAGTTGCTTCAGCTGAGGTCAAAGAGGTTGCTGCCTGTGTTCTCCTTTAGGATTTTGATGGACTCCTGTCTCACATTTAGGTCTTTCAACCATTTGGAGTCTATTTTTGTGTATGGTGTAAGGAAATGGTCCAGTTTCATTCTTCTGCATGTGGCTATCCAATTTTCCCAACACCATTTGTTGAAGAGACTGTCTTTGTTCCATTGGACATTCTTTCCTGCTTTGTCAAAGATGAGTTGACCATAGAGTTGAGGGTCCATTTCTGGGCTCTCTATTCTGTTCCATTGATCTATGTGTCTGTTTTTGTGCCAGTACCATGCTGTCTTGATGATGACAGCTTTGTAATAGAGCTGGAAGTCTGGAATTGTGATGCCACCGGCTTTGCTTTTCTTTTTCAACATTCCTCTGGCTATGCGGGGTCTTTTCTGGTTCCATACAAATTTTAGGATTATTTGTTCCATTTCTTTGAAAAAAGTGGATGGTATTTTGATGGGGATTGCATTGAATGTGTAGATTGCTCTAGGTAGCATTGACATCTTCACAATATTTGTTCTTCCAATCCATGAGCATGTAACGTTTTTCCATTTCTTTGTGTCTTCCTCAATTTCTTTCATGAGTATTTTATAGTTTTCTGAGTACAGATCCTTTGTCTCTTTGGTTAGATTTATTCCTAGGTATCTTATGGTTTTGGGTGCAGTTGTAAATGGGATCGACTCCTTAATTTCTCTTTCTTCTGTCTTGTTGGTGGTGTATAGGAATGCCACTGACTTCTGTGCATTGATTTTATATCCTGCCACTTTACTGAATTCCTGTATGAGTTCTAGCAGTTTTGGGGTGGAGTCTTTTGGGTTTTCCACATAAAGTATCATATCATCTGCAAAGAGTGAGAGTTTGACTTCTTCTTTGCCAATTTGGATGCCTTTGATTTCTTTTTGTTGTCTGATTGCTGTGGCTAGGACTTCTAATACTATGTTGAATAGCAGTGGTGATAGTGGACATCCCTGCCGCGTTCCTGACCTTAGGGGGAAAGCTCTCAGTTTTTCCCCATTGAGAATGATATTCGCTGTAGGTTTTTCATAGATGGCTTTTATGATATTGAGGTATGTACCCTCTATGCCTATACTCTGAAGAGTTTTGATCAAGAAAGGATGCTGTACTTTGTCAAAAGCTTTTTCTGCATCTATTGAGAGGATCATATGATTCTTGTTCTTTCTTTTGTTAATGTATTGTATCACCTTGATTGATTTGCGGATGATGAACCAACCTTGCAGCCCAGGGATAAATCCCACTTGGTCGTGGTGAATAATCCTTTTAATGTACTGTTGGATCCTATTGGCTAGTATTTTGGTGAGAATTTTTGCATCCATGTTCATCAGGGATATTGGTCTGTAATTCTCCTTTTTGATGGGGTCTTTTTCTGGTTTGGGGATCAAGGTAATGCTGGCCTCATAAAATGAGTTTGGAAGTTTTCCTTCCATTTCTATTTTTTGGAACAGTTTCAGAAGAATAGGTATTAATTCTTCTTGAAATGTTTGGTAGAATTCCCCTGGGAAGGCATCTGGCCCTGGGCTTTTGTTTTTTGGGAGATTTTTGATGACTGCTTCAATTTCCTTAGTGGTTATAGATCTGTTCAGGTTTTCTATTTCATCCTGGTTCAGTTTTGGTAGTTGATACATCTCTAGGAATCCATCCATTTCTTCCAGGTTATCTAATTTGCTGGCATAGAGTTGCTCATAATATGTTCTTATAATTGTTTGTATTTCTTTGGTGTTGGTTGTGATCTCTCCTCTTTCATTCATGATTTTGCTGATTTGGGTCATTTCTCTTCTCTTTTTGATAAGTCTGGCCAGGGGTTTATCAATCTTGTTAATTCTTTCAAAGAACCAGCTCCTAGTTTTGTTGATCTGTTCTACTGTTCTTTTAGTTTCTATCTCATTGATTTCTGCTCTGATCTTTATTATTTCTCTTCTCCTGCTGGGTTTAGGCTTTATTTGCTGTTCTTTCTCCAGCTCCTTTAGGTGTAGAGTTAGGTTGTGTACTTGAGACCTTTCTTGTTTCTTGAGAAAGGCTTGTATTGCTATATACTTTCCTCTTAGGAGTGCCTTTGCTGCATCCCAAAGATTTTGAATAGTTGTGTTTTCATTTTCATTGGTTTCCATGTATTTTTTTAATTTTTCTTTAATTTCCTGGTTGACCCATTCATTCTTCAGTAGGATGCTCTTTAGCCTCCATGTATTTGAGTTCTTTCCGACTTTCCTCTTGTGATTGAGTTCTAGTTTCAAAGCATTGTGGTCTGAAAATAGGCAGGGAATGATCCCAATCTTTTGGTACCAGTTGAGACCTGATTTATGACCTAGGATGTGATCTATTCTGGAGAATGTTCCATGGGCACTAGAGAAGAATGTGTATTCCGTTGCTTTGGGGTGGAATGTTCTGAATATGTCTGTGAAGTCCATTTGGTTCAGTGTGTCATTTAAAGTCTTTATTTCCTTGTTGATCTTTTGCTTAGACGATCTGTCCATTTCAGTGAGGGGGGTGTTAAAGTCCCCCACTATTATTGTATTGTTGTCGATGTGTTTCTTTGCTTTTGTTATTAATTGCCTTATATAATTGGCTGCTCCCATATTAGGGGCATAGATATTTATAATTGTTAGATCTTCTTGTTGGATAGATCCTTTAATAGGATATAATGCCCTTCCTCGTCTCTTATTAAGTCTTTGGTTTAAAATCTAATTTGTCTGATATAAGAATTGCCACCCCAGCTTTCTTTTGGTGTCCATTAGCATGGTAAATGGTTTTCCACCCCCTCACTTTCAATCTGCGGGTGTCTTTGGTTCTAAAATGAGTCTCTTGCAGACAGCATATCGATGGGTCTTGTTTTTTAATCCAGTCTGATAGCCTGTGTCTTTTGATTGGGGCATTTAGCCCATTCACATTCAGGGTAACTATTGAAAGATAGGAATTTAGTGCCATTGTATTGCCTGTAAGGTGACTGTTACCGTATATTGTCTGTGTTCCTTTCTGGTCTATGTTGCTTTTAGGCTCTCTCTTTGCTTAGAGGACCCCTTTCAAGATTTCCTGTAGGGCTGGTTTTGTGTTCGCAAATTCCTTTAGTTTTTGTTTGTCCTGGAAGCTTTTTATCTCTCCTTCAATTTTCAATGACAGCCTAGCTGGATAGAGTATTCTTGGCTGCATATTTTTCTCATTTAGCGCTCTGAATATATCCTGCCAGTCCTTTCTGGCCTGCCAGGTCTCTGTGGATAGGTCTGTTGCCAATCTAATGTTTCTACCCTTGTAGGTTACGTATCTCTTCTCCCGAGCTGCTTTCAGGATTTTCTCTTTGTCTATGAGACTCATAAGTTTTACTATTAGATGTCGGGGTGTTGACCTATTTTTATTGATTTTGAGAGGGGTTCTCTGTGCTTCCTGGATTTTCATGCCTGTTTCCTTCCCCAAATTAGGGAAGTTCTCTGCTATAATTTGCTCCATTATACCTTCTGCCCCTCTCTCTCTTTCTTCTTCTTCTGGAATCCCAATTATTCTAATGTTGTTTCGTCTTATGGTATCGCTTATCTCTCAAATTCTGCCCTCGTGATCCAGTAGTTGTTTATCTCTCTTTTTCTCAGCTTCTTTATTTTCCATCATTTCATCTTCTATATTACTGATTCTCTCTTCTGCCTCATTTATTCTAGCAGTTAGCGCCCCCATTTTTGATTGCACCTCATTAATAGCCTTTTTGATTTCTACTTGGTTGGATTTTAGTTCTCTTACTTCTCCAGAAAGGGTTTCTCTAATAACTTCCATATTTTTTTCAAGCCCAGCTAGTATCTTTAAAGTGATGATTCTGAACTCTAGATCTGACATTGTACTACTGTCCATATTGAGTAGGTCCCTGGCAGTCGGTACTACCTCTTGTTCTTTTTGTTGAGGTGATTTTTTCCATCTTGTCATTTTGTGCAGAGAATAGATTAATGAGAGAACAAAATGCTAGCAGAGTAACAACGTCCCCAGAAAATATACTTTAAACAAATCAGAAAAGACCTGAAGAAGTGGGAAAAGAAAGGGAAAGAGAGAAAAAAGAAAAAGATAAAGATAAAAACAAAAACAAACAAAACAACAACAACAACAAAAAACCAGAATGTGATCAAATATGATCAGGCTGGTATATAGATCAGTGCCACACACTAGATTTGGGGTGTATTTTGGTCTTTTAGAAGAAAGTGCCTCCCAAAATTTTAAAGAAAGAAAAACTTATATATGTACAAAAATAAGGGTTGATATGATGAAGGGATGGAATATGACTGTAAAGATGGAAATTATAAAAAATTTTATAAAAGGAATTGATAAGAAGTTGTTTGAAAAAAGAAAGAAGAGGATTTAAAAAAAGAAAAAAAAAAAGGGAGAGGCTGTGATCAGGCAGGGGAATAGAAAACACCATATACTAGAGATTTAGGGTATATTTTAATCTGTTAGAAGAAACTATCTCAAAATTTTAAAGAGAGAACAACTTATATATATAAGCCAAAAATACGGGTAACTACTATGAAGGGATAGAATATGACTCTAAAAATGAAAAATAAAAATTTTTTTTTTTAAAAAAAGGGATTGATAAGATGTTGGTTGAAAAAGGGAAAAAGAAAAATTCAAAAAAAAAAAAAGAAAAAAAGACAGTTAAAAAAAAATTAACTTTGAAAGACTAAACAATCATGGTAAAAAAGCCATGAATTCTATGTGCAGTATTCCCCTAGCGCTGGAGTTCTGCCGTTCTCATTGATCGGTAAACTTGGTCTTGGCTGGCTGTTCTCGCTGATCTTCTGGGGAGGGGCCTGTTGCCGTGGTTTCCAAATGTCTCTGCCGGAGGTGGAATTGCCCTACCCTTGCCCCCTCTGGGCTAAGTAATCTGCTCGGGTTTGCTCTCCGGGGCTTTTGTTCCCTGCGAGCTTTCCGTACAGCTTTGGAGGCGGAGAGTGAAAATGGCGGCCTCCCAATCTCCGCCCCAGAAGAGCCGAGAACTCGGGGCCCCGCTTCCAAGTGAGCCCCCAGAGAAAAGCCGTCAGTCACTCCCGTCTCCCCGGTCTCCGGCCGCACTCCGTGCTCACCCGGCCTGTGACGGCGCGTTTCTATCTCTGGTACCCGACCCCGGGTGGGGTCTCCAAACCCAGCAGATCCCTGCGGTGCGCTCCCGCGCGGCTCCTCCCGGGGGAGGAAGGTGAGTCTCCCCGGGTCTGCCGCTTGTTGGGTCCCTGCTGGAGGAGCAGTGGCCCGACTGTGCCGCGGATCACGGTTTATGGCAACCCCGAGCTGAGAGCCCGCGCCTGGGCTCCGCCTCTGCAGCCGGCTTCCCCGCTCTGATACCTGGGAGCTCTGCCGCACTCAGGCATCCCCGGTCTTTCTGTGACCCCGAGGGTCCTGAGACCACACTGTCCCTGAGGGTTCCACCCCCCGCTTAGCCACCAGAGTGACGTCCCTCAGCGGAGCAGACTTTTAAAAGTTCCGATTTTGTGCTCCGCGGCTCTATCACTTGCCAGAAGCGGCCGACGGAGGCCCCTCCCCCGCCGTCTATCCTCCCGAATATCACCTCGGATTCACTTCTCCGGACGTCCTACCTTCCAGAAAGTGGTCGCTTTTCTGATGAGAGAGTTGTTGCTCTTCTTTTCTTTGATCTCCTGTTGAGTTTGTAGGTGTTCAGAATGGTTTGATCCCTATCCAGCTGAATTCCTGAGAGGAGACGAAATCCAGGTCTCCTACTCCTCCGCCATCTTGCTCCCTTCCCCCCTGACAGGCTTTAATTTTTGAATTCCTCATTGAGAATTTTATTTATAACTGATATTGTGTAATTTTAAATATCCTCAATGGTGGAGAGTATTCACCCTTTCATCTCCACTCCTCACATTAAGCCTAACTTTGCACATAATCCCTGACCATGTAATTATAGAAATGTACTTGTAAATGTGCCCACACATATGAGTATTATTGTTTATTTTACAAAGAAAGATATTAAAATATCTATGTCTTATTCTTCTCACTCAAAAATACCTTGTCACTACGAGTCAAAAGGTAGAGCACTAGTTCATTATTTCTAATGAGATTTTTGCAATACAAACACATGGCCTTACATTGTATGGGTTTGGAAAAGTGTATAAATTTATAAATGACATAATATCATACAGGTATTTTCACTGCCCTAAAATTCCTTCGTGCTCTAACTATTCATCCATATCTATCCACCCCCCGCCTCTGCCCCAACCCCTGGTAACTACTGTTAAGTTTACTGTCTGCATTGTTTTATCTTTTCCAGAATGTCATATGGTTGGAATCATACAGCATGTAGCCTTTCAGATTGGCTCCTTTCACTTAATAATATGCATTTAAATTTCATTCATGTCTTTTCATGGCTTGATCATTTCTTTTTAGTGCTGAATAATAGTCCACTGCCTTTATGTCTTGTAGTTTCATTAACCATTCACCTACTGAAGGACATCTTGGTTGCTTCTAAGTTTTGGCAATTATGAATAAAGCTGCTATAAACATCTGTGTGCAGATTTTGTGTGGACATAAGTTTTCAGCTCATTTGGATAAATACCAAGGATTGCAAATCCTGGATTGTACAGTAAGAGTATGTTTAGTTTTATAAGAGACCACTAAACTATCTTCCAAAGTTGCTGTATCATTTTGCATTCCCACCAGCAGTGGATGGGAGTTCCTGTTGCTCCGCATCCTTGCATTTGGTCTTCTTAATGTTCTGGGTATTTGCCATTCTAATAGGTATGTAGTGGTATCTTACTCTTGCTTTAATTTGCAGATTGTTAGGTTTTTAAAGCTATAGAGTAATTCTTGTTTGTTTTGTATCTCCCAGAATGCTTTGATAAATATTTGTTTAATTAATGGCTTTATCAAATTATACCATATGAATGTTCTATCTACAATGATCAATATTTGACTTGTTTTTTAATCATTTAATGAATGTTCTTAAAGTGTGAGACACTTGCTTTATATAGACATATAAAATAAAAGACACAGGCTTGTGGGAGAGTATCAATGACAAGATATATGATGAAGTTCGCAGTAGAGTTTTTGGTTTCTGCATTTCTGGAGTGGTCATATTGGTGTCTACACGCAAAAATTGACTAAAAATGGTTACTGTGGTCATGGCTTTCAAAAGTCAGGCTTTGGTGGTTAAAGCCAATATTTCTAACTATAGGGATATGAATAAGGTGGTTTTTCCATGCCTGAGAAATAATAGCTTAATCAAAACTTTGATGTTTTTGAAATCTTCTTAGAAAATTATGTAGTATAATTTTTAAACTCTTCTATTTAATTTCGGCCAAAAGTATTAATTATTCAATTCAGATGAGGTATGAAACACTTTCTCACCATTATAGATTTACTCCAAATATTAACTGAATGCTGGTTAGGTACCTTTGGAGGGAACTTCTCTTTATATTTATGGGCATTACAGTTTTCAAATAGGAAAATGTGTTACCAGGGGATAATATGTTGAGCCTTTAGCTCTTTGAGCAAATAATTTATTCTGAATTTTAGGAATTTAATATTAAAATTAAGTCTGATTGTTTTAATATCTCACCTAATCAATAACTGGATGTCGAATATTCACACCAATTGGCTTTTCAGACCGGGTCAACCCCTTTGTAAGCCTCTGAGAAACACCTTGGCAAAGTGGAAAAGAGCATATGGGCTTTAGATTAGGACATACTTCTCTGACCTTAAGCAAATTCCTTTATTTCCCTAAGCCTCTCTTTTCTTATTTGTAAAATGAATGAAATATTAGTTATCTCACCTGCAAGGGTTGTGTGAGATACTGTGGGACAACCCCTCAGCACTTAGCTCGAGAAATTATAGGTATTATAATTGTTGCTTCTAACTGGTTAGCAAAAAATCTGAGGGGTATTATAGAATAGGTGATAGTTTTTAAAAAGTCAAACAGAAAATAACAGTGGAGAAGTTACTAATTTTGGTCTGGGGCCAAGTGCAAGGTGAGCCCAGGTTATCTTCTTGTGCCAGAAAACAAGAAAAAACTTGAAGACTAGTGGGATCATGCCAAGGGGAGATGTCTTAGAAAGGACACCACTGGCCAGTTTTGGGAAAATAAAACACCAAGGAGAATACTGACAGTAATTGATTATAATGAATTTTTAAAAGATCCATGAGTACTTAGACATAATAAAAGAGAGAGAAAAAGAGGGGGGGGGGCAAGAAAAGCACTTATTTTCTAATCATGGGAATATCCTAGTGAACAAATGTGGGAAGAAATGAGATAGCCATGAAATAATTGACTTGGTAAGTATCATTGTGGATGCTACAATCATTGAGTAAAGAGTTTATGAGGCACAGTGTTAAACTCTCACCCCACAATTACAAAGAAAAATATGTGTCTATATAATGGTGGACAAATGATAACATTGTTAATCAAGTGATAAAATTCAATGTCATTAATAGTGGGATAACGTGATTTTATGTGTTTCCTTAAATGATGCAATATGGAGTAACACCACCATCTGTGTAACACCTCCCATGAAGTATTATTTCAAAAAATGTTTAGCTGCATTTAATCAAGTCTCTAAACCAAACTTACTGGTTACAGGAAATAGAGGAGCAAGTTAAATGACTCCAAAAGGAGACAGTAAGACAAATCTAGAAAGTGGAATAGTTTATAAGATGACTAGCTAAGTCTTTTTGGGTGACTGTTCTACATAAACATTAGGCATATTCAATATGTTACTCTTAATTATAACCTGGATTAAAAAAAGAAAAAAAGGAAAAAAAAGTCCTCTTATATTTTTTAGCATATTGTATGTGTTATTACATATACATGTATAACATTACTTATGTTCTTAGGTGTAATAATGGCATTGTGGTTAGGTAGAAGGATGTCCTTACCTATACAAGATATTTGCTGAAGTATTCAGAGTTTAAATGTTCTATTGTCTATAACTTTCCAGTATGGCAGAATTTTAACAATTGGTGAATCTAGGTGAGACATATATGCTGTTCATTGTACAAGACTTTTATTGTTTTTCCAAAGTTTTGAAATTTTTCAAAACAGAAAGTTAAGTGAGAAAAGAAAAACATCATAAAGTAATTGTTTCATTTTTTCAAGTTTTAAAATTGTAATTATTGAAAATTTTTCTTTAATCAGTTAAGATAGACATAGACAATTGTGTCATCGTTGAAGAAATTAGCTCTATATGCCAATAAGGCAGAGAATTTTAATTTCTTTTTGTGGCAAGGATAATTCTCTCAGATTATCTCAAGTCATTTTTTTTTTCAATAAGGAGCCACATGGAGATAAATAAGCAGGACTTAGCTTCACAGCCAGGTTTGAGCAATGCCGGGAACAGCTGTAGAGCCTGCCCTTATGGTGACTGCCCTAGTTTAGGAAGTGGAAGTGTCTAATGTGGTCCCTCTATTAGACAGAGTACCTTGTTTCTTCAGTAACAGGAACTTGATGTTCTTCCAAAGTTCTCGATTCTCTCTACCATTCTTGTTGCTACCAAATTACATTTATCTCCCATACTCTGTGACGTTTTTTCTTATTCAGCTCTTTTTCTTCTTTCTCACCCATGGCTTCTATTGTATCATGGCATCTATGCTGCTCATTCTTTGTATATTTTTCAGCTTGGCACCTTCTGCCAATTGACTGACTTTCCTCTTGTATTTCTGGTTTGAACTCCCAAAGGAAAAAAAAATACAAACAGGTGAGTTGATTATCATTCTTAGTTGAGCAGAACTTTTGTTTATTTATGGTCACCTACTGGGTGGGATGACAAGCCTTGAGATACTCAGTCCTCCTGCCTTGGCTCAAGCAGTTGTGTTGGGTCACAGAAAAAGTGTGTAGATGTTACATAACTAAGCCATCTACATGTAAGGAACACCCTAGGGTTACTCCTTGGGCAGGACCCATCATGTGAGGGCTGTAGTTTCCCTGAGAATGAAGCAATGGTGGGGCAAGAAGCGTGAGGGCCTTTTATGGTGCATAAAATCAGCTTTCTCTTTACATTTTGTTCACCTTGCCCAAATATTGCTTCAAGAAAGTAGAATCTCTTTTTACAATGTGAGAATCTTATTTGCCACATAATTCACGAGTCCACCTTTCAAAGATCTAGGAGGTTGTGTTTTGAAATCTGTGAACTTTTAGTTATTCAAGAGCTTATATTAGTTTCAGATGTCCACTGGGGAGGGAGAGAGAACACCCCTACATTTAATAGCCCTGGTCTTTCTGCCAGCTACAGCTGGGGCTGGCATGTAAGTGGTCTTGCAAAATCATTTCCTTATCCTTTGTATATCCTGCATGCAGAAAACACCAAAGTGGACCATTTCTAATCTTGACAAGCAAATGAATCATTTCTAGGGGACTTGTTATAGTCAACAAAACTGGGACAATTTATTTATCTATTTGGACTTAGAAGAGTTTCAGAGTAGTGCATTTTGGATTTCTGGAATACCCATTATATAGTAGGTATAAAGATGCTGACTGCAAATAAAGTTTTTTTTTTTAAGTGAAAAAATCCAAAATTGGCATTCAATTGAAATGTCATTTAATGGGGATAACACTAAATTATTAAGAAATGGGTCTGGACACATCCGTTAGTAATGGTAATTGGGAGCTTATGGAGGGAAAGGGCAAATAACCCATGTCAGAAGGAAATAAGAGTTTACACATGTAGTAAATCAATTTTGTAGGTTGCCTGCTACCAATGATTAATCTAGCAGTATTCAATAGTAATTTCACATAATAATTTCTATATCATTAGGAGTAGATATAAAAAAATCAATCAATTAATCTATCATATCTATTAATCTACCATACCAATATATCATGATTATTACAAGGATTAGAGTAAGATAATAATAAATAAATTTAACACAACCTGTTTTGGTAAGTATAGCTAACATGAGAAGCATAAGACTTGATAGAAAATGACAGAGCAGGAGATATGGAGTCATAGAGCCTGGGTCTGGATCTCAGCTCATGCTCTTAGCAGATGTTGACCTTGGGGGAATGACAACCTCTCTGAGTTTTGGTTTGTTCGTCTGCAAAACAAGAATGATACTGAGTATAATCTATCTCATAGGGTTGGTGTGAAGTCTTGACAGTGCAAGCAAGGCACTTAGACCCTGGCTTTTAGTATATAGTTCACAAATATTATCTATATGTTATTGGCAAAAAGTGATACATATATGAACTCCTGCCTTATTGGGAGAAAAAGAAATCTAACAAATATTATGAGGTAGAGTAAAATAAGTGCAAACAAATTATTAATGAGATTGAAGAAAAGGGAGCAATTAATTCCAACTAGGGGTGACCAGAGGAAACTTTATGGAGCTATTGATTGTCAATTATAGAGAAGGAGGTCACTCAAAATTTTGATAAGTCTATATATTGTCACAATCCCCCAAAGATTCTCATTTTGCAAATGAAGACGGTGAGGCTCAAAAGGATTAAACAACTTATGCAAGGTCACACAGGTGGGAAGCAGAAGCACATTAGGAAACTTATATTTGTCAGATTCTAGTGGTCTTTCTATAAGTTAAAAAATGTCACTTTATTTTTTAACTTTTTGAGTATAAGAGTGTTAAATTTTTTCACCCCCTAAACATTTGCTCAAGCTATAGACATTGCCCCTACCACAGTGATTGTTTTAAGTTATTTAAGGTAGATTCCTGCACATAAAGAACAGATTTTGAGACCATGTCAAAGTTTTTACAGTTTTCCTTTTGACTTATTTTTCCAGCTTTATTGAGATATAATTCACATATAACATTGTGTAGGTTTAATTTATACTGTGTAATGATTTGATATATGTATATATTGCAAAATGATTACCACGATAAGCTTAGTTGTTACATCTATCACCTCACATAGTTATAATTTTTTTTGTGTGTGTGGTAAGAACTTTTAAGATCTCCTTTTGTAGCAACTTTCAAATACACGATACAGTATTGTTAAATATGGTCACCATGCTGTGTGTTACATCCCCAGAACTAACTCATCTTATAATTGGAAGTTTGCATCCTTTGAACCATCTTCATCCTTTTTCTTTGCTCCCCTCACTACTCCTTTCCCCCTATGGTCACATTTACATGAGTCTGCAAGGATAACGCATACGAACAGATTATTTTACATATTCTCACTGCAAATAGGTTTCCTTGTGTTCTGTATGTAATGTTCCATGATAAGTCAATTCAGATTTACAGGTGGAACATGAAATATATTTGCAATTTGTCATTTGAAAATTAGAAGAATATGCAGAAGGTCAGAATTGACTTTGTGAAACCATTTGGAAAAAAAATCATGGCTTTGATTTGGTTCACATGTTTGGAAAATGTATTTTAAGTAGTAAAATACCAAGTATGCTTCAAAATGTGATTCTTCATAAGACACACTTCTAGTATGTCTTTAAAGAACATTTTGTAATTTATGTCTGGGGCTTTTAGGGCTATGCAATGGCAGATATTTTAATAATCCTGCTAAGAGACATAGAACTATAGAATGTTAATAATAGAGAGGACATTGAAATTATTATTATTATTATTATTTTAATAAACCCCTGTGTAATGCTTATCAGGTGCCAGGCATTATTCTACATGCTTTGCAAATGTTAACACGTTTGACGCTCATAACAACCATATGAGTGTTGAGTAACATCATTATTTGTATTTAACAAATGGGGAAATTGAGACCCACAGAAAGGCTAAGTGCAATGCAATTCTGACACTAATCACCCAGAGTTAGGGCAGACTTTACAAGTTAAAGGCAAACAATCCCTAAATAGATGGCCCTCACATTATTCACTAGCTGCAAGCTGTGGGGGTCCTCAGACACCCACACTTTCAACAAATAAGTACAAATTTGGGGGTTCACTGAACTCAGGGAAGCACTATATTATGGCCACAATTTTATTGTAAAGGATACAAATCAGGACCAGTGAAATGAGGCGATGCATTGGGCAAGGTTTGGGAGTGTCATGAATGTGAAGCTTCCATGTCCTCAAGACATGTCATCATCCGCATACATGTGCATCACTAACCAGGAAGTTCAACCAAGCTTTGATGTCCAGGGTTTTTATCATTATGTAGGCACAATTGATTAAACCATTGGCCACAAAATTAAATTCAGTCTCTGGCTCTCTTTCTCTCTCTGGAGGTGGGGCTAAAATTACTTTTCTCAAAGCTCCAACTGTCTAGTCAAAAAGCTTGTCTTTCTGGCATGATACAGCCCATGGCCATCCTGAAACTGTTTTGGGGTCCACCATGAGTCACTTCACCAGAATAGGCTCTTCACCTCAAGCAATGTTTCTCCAATGTCTGCCTCATTCAATTCTCTTATTGAACTAATTGTATTTTATTTAATCATTATAAGAACTCTCCAGGGAAATGTCATTCCTACCTTTAGAAGACACTAAATAAGATCAGAGAAGTTATACTTCCACTTGTATAAGGAGACGATAACCCAGGCTCTCAATGTTTAATGGGAGTACCCAGAGAAAACATTTGTTTCTCTTCACCATCATTGGTGCTACCACCATAGGCAGCACAGGCCATTGAAAACATGCTAAAAAAGTTAAAATCATACACATATAAAATTAACACATGTTAAAGATTTTTATTTAACTCATTATTATTGAGGGATCAAGGCAGAATTTATAAGTTCAAAGAAGTAAAATAGCAGAGGTATTTATGGATCAGAAATACTGAAATGAATTTGCAAGTTTATGCAGAACTGGTTTTTGTTTTTTTTTGTTTGTTTGTTTTTTGGACATGGGGAGAGTTGTCTCTTCAAATCACATACTTTATTTGCGTACCTAAAGACAAGAATTATTTACATTGCCATCAGTGATCTACCAAAGGCAATGAAAAGGTCAAGAGCTTCCTTTGAATCAGATTCAGATAACAGAAGGGTGTGCTCTAAAGGATGAGTAGTTTTACCTGAAGCACAAATTTTTTTTTATGTCATCAAACCAAGATAAATGAGGTTATCAATTTAAGATGACTTCATCTTTTTCTAGATATGGAAGCACTTAAGAACTCAATAATCGTTAAGCTTATTAATTCAAGGATACTTTTGCCTATACCTTAATTGTAGAAACTCATGTTTGAATACATTACTTGGCTCCTTGGAATTCTAAATGAAATATTCCGGGAAACCTGGAGCACTTCTAGGAATGTATAAAGCTAAAAGGAGAAAAAGTTCTACCACTTGGGAATATTCCCAATATATCATTAAAAAAATTAAAACTGACCCAGAATGGCATTTACAAGATAACATCTATATGAGCAAAAAATTCATGTAGGACAAAGAAGTAAAAATTAAAAAGATCACTTATCACCCATAGCTGGCTTTACAATATTAGCTGCAATGTAGGTATCTTTTTTTATTATTATCTGAAAGGGATTATATAATACAGTGTTCTAAAATTTACAGTTATAAAAATAATAGTATATCTTAAAGAGTTTTTCATATATGTGAGCACAAATCTACTTCATTATTTTTAGCAATTGCATAGAATCCCATTGTAAGGATAAAATGTGTACATTGTAGAAGTAAAGGAGGCCCACCTAAATGGGAATAAAGGGAGGTTTTTTTATTCAGAGCTTTCTGTACATATCAAGGGAGTCATCCACCATTGCTTGGGTTTCATAGACACCCCAAGGCAGTCAGGGAAGTGGGAAGTTTCATAGTGACAAAGGGAAGAGTTTGGGTGTCCACCATTTTTCTGTCCCATCCCTTCCTATTGCTCGCAAATCCTCTTTTCCAGACACCACCACTTAATCCTATATTCTAGTTGTTTCTTCTGGAATTTGTGCATCTCCAGTGTTATAAATAATATGTGTATCCTGCCATTTTACAACTCATGAATTTTAGGGATTATCAATTTACTGGTTGATTATAGTGGCTGAGGATTGAACCCTCTTAAACTGTGTTTGTGCCTTCTTCCCTCCCTTCAATGTAGTTTCATTATTGTTAATTCTGTTTGACATTCACTGGACTTCCTTTATCTGAGGTTCATATATTTCAATAATTTGGGAGAAATTTTAGGTATCCCCTTTTTGAATGTTGCACTTTTCCATTTTCCTTAAAATTTACCTCTAGAGCAGAATACAGAATACACATATTTTAGACTTTTTTACCTTTTTTTCATGTCTCTTAACCTCATGTTTTCCATATAATTTTTTTCAGATTTATCATCCAACTCACTAATTCTCTTTTGGCTTTCTATTCTGCTGCTTTATATTTCCATTAATTTTTAAATTTTATTATAATTTTCATTTCTAAAAGTTATTTTTTAAAGCTGCTTGGTCATTTTTATAGTTTTGCTTTGATCCCCTCTGATTTCCTTACACATAGTTACTCTATGTTCTTTGTCTAATATCTCAGGTTTTTACTGGTTTGGTTTGGTGTTTCAGCTGATTTTCACTGAAGATATTTTGTTTCTTTAGATTACTTCTGATTTTTTTTTTAATGTGAGCATATATTTGTAAACACCTCTGGGAGTCCTGTGAGGCTTGGGTGAAAGGTGTTTTGACCTAGGATAGAGTTGCTTTTGCTTCTACCAAATACTTATGGCTACTATTAACCAGTGTCCACTTTTAACTGAAATTCTTACTTTGGGCTTTTTTCTATAGCACATGGTATACATTCCTGCCATGGTGGGTGGCTAGGTTTTTTTTTTTTTAGAAACATGATTTTTTTCTTTTCCTTTCTATCTTTGTTATGCAGTTTTCTTCAGTTTCACTCTTTTCCTTGGACTGTGGCACTCCTTCAGCCCCAGCTGTATGTATGTTGTGTCTTCAGTCTGCTTCCCTCTTCTGCCGAGATCCAAGGCTCAATCCCAGTACCCCAGCCCTCTCCTCCACCCATCCAAGTCCTTTGATCACCAGCCCATGAGGCTCTGATGATGCCTTTGGTGTATCGGGCAGTTCCCATTACCGGAGTGGTGTTTTCACTTCAATGTAATGTGACCTCTCTTACTTCCTTGTATGGTCTTCTACTAAAGTCAAAAGTTTTCTTTTCCCATCGCATTTTTGTTTTTGAGATATATTTCAGGGGGATTTTGAAATCCTTAGTCAAGATATTATTGGAAACAAATTCCTCAACTCACTTTGTACATCATGAATTCATTAAATTCTCTATCTTCCTCGATTACATGCAAAAGCTGCAAGGCAGAGCTGTGTTCATTTTATTAGTAAGTACTGGTTCCACTATTACTGGTATGGGTTTGGTGTAGAAAGCAAAATCTTTACAACTACTATCCAAGTTTCTGTCTCCTAAATGTATTGAGAATTAATACAAAATAATCTACTATGTTGAATGACAGCTTCATCGAAATGTCATCAAAACAAACCGTCGATAAGTCAAAGCTGAATTTATTTTTATTGTGGTATAAAGAGCACTACCTTGAGAAAAATCTTACCAGTGTCTCGGATGGAAGAGGACAAAGTTGGGATATTCATGGGATTTTGGGAGTCGGATTTACCGCAGGTCTTTCGGTGCAGAGACTTGGTTTTGATTAGGTAAGGATCATGATATAATTGCTTAGGACTGCTGGGTGCAGCAAGAATTTTTGGATAATGGTTTCAAAGAGTCTTGGGCTGTAAATTGTCTTTTGATTCTATTGAGGATTTGATGGGTCTTTCATGAAGATTCTGGAATGGTAAATAAAATACTTTGCAACTTTGATATTCCTGGGCAGATGTTTTTATTCCTGAAATAGTAAAATCCTATTAATGTGAACAATAAGCTGTATGGCGTAGATGTTTTCAGTTCTCATGCATAAAATAGTAGTTGAGAATACTTTATAAAATCGTACAACTTAATAATAAAGGAACATCACAGAGTCATGCAATGCTGTACAATTTGGAAAAAAAATGACTATGGTGCTAAACACACTTTTCTCAATGAGATTGCCAATTGTGGAAAAAGATAGAAGTATTCTCTGTAATTATTTAATGGAATGAAAATGATGAGACACCCTCAGGCATTCTGATTTGTACAAAAACTGAGGTGATGTGTTGGGGATACTACTTTATTGAAATGTCTGCTTTGATGCCATCACCTTATTCTGTGGGTCAGTTTTCTTCTGCAATCCTATCAGTGTTCTCAGACTCTCTCACACAGGGCCCAACAGAGGGCAGAAAGGCTTTTTTCTGAGGCCGCAAAGTTTGGATAAATAGACGGAAAGAAGAATTCCTGAAGGGACTTCTGGCTTGAGTCTTGCTGTTTTGTCCAACAATCTAAAGCTATTATATGTGATTTAAACAAAGACACCATCAGTTGGAATACGATGCATTGTTTTATGTACTGCTAACAAAGAAATCCTGCCAATGGAACTACATAAAAATGCACTCTTATCACATAGAATTTTCATTGTATAGTCAGTAAAATAGCTCTTTTATATTTAGAAATTTACTTTGGTCACATATTATTCTTGAGCATAGATAAAAAGAATATATCCGAACAAATGTATTCTTAAAATGCTTTCACATTCAGATAGCAACTCTTCAGAAATACCTTTCAACTCATTTGAGTCATTGATGTTAGTGTCTTTCCAACAACATCATCATCTGTGCCATTAAGAATGTTGGTAGTTAAAGGGGTGCCTGGGTGGCTCAGTTGGTTAAGAATGTTGGTAGTTCAGCATGTCTTGAGAATTTTTTTTCTATCATCTCTTTAATTTTCTTTCAATGACACCCATTCTTTAAACTTTGATGCTGGTACTCTTTTTGATTTAATGAGCTAATAGCAAAGGAAGGTTTTCAGATAACAACAAGGATTCATATTTCTTCCTCAAAAGGTCCTCAAATAGTTTACTTGCTGATATTTCCACCACCAGGAAAAATAACCAGGTTGGTTCATATGCAGGTAATGGCAGCTACATTATGACAATAGCCTGGCTGCTAGTGATTATAAGTTGTCACTTATATCTTGTGACATAAGATCTTGAAATAAATGAAAGATAGCATTTTGTATAGAAAAAGCTACTGATTATAGTATTTCTTCTTAATCTTTCTTAATATATTCTTTACTATGTAATCTTGTTAACTTGATTTTCTTAGCCCTCTGGGAAGCCTTCATTCTTGCTTTAAATATTTAACTCTAGGACTGAGTACCCAGGCAGACCCTCTGCAGAGCTTGGAAGGCTAGCCCCCTTTCCGATAAAAGTCTCACCTTGAAGGCCATAATGTACAATTTGCTGAATGGCATTTTACTGGTAAAACATACTTGATTCCCAAGTGGTATAACTGGAAGTTTCAATTCCAAGCTCCAACATGACATCAAATCAAGGAACTGGCTTTGGAAAGCTCACCATTTGAGAAAGAGAAGTAATATTAATATGTCCCTTCTGGACTGAGTTATGTAACTCCCAGGGTGTCCATGTGTGTGAGCTGGACAACTGTCTCGTCCTGGAATGAAGTGAGACTAATAAATTCATTTAAAATGTCAGCTTCAGTTTTAACTACATGAACTGAGTGGTGCCCAAACAGAAAACCCAATAGTTCAGTCCTTTGCTATTCAAATTTCTATTATACTCAGCAAAAACTAATCCCTAACTGGTGGAGTAACTTTAGTGGTTGTGAGTCCTTTTTAGTGAATTTGGATAATATGCTGCTGACTATAATGTTATAAGGGAAAGCAGAAAAACAAGGCCAATGTAGTTTACATATTTTGGAAATACATTCTCTAATCTTTAGGAACAATGTTTAAGGCATTATTATTGCTTTTTTCCCCCTTAATGAATGAGCCACTGCAAACTTCTGTGAAGCTTTTTTGCATTTCAGCGTTTACTAAAATCACTCAGCTCAAGTTTTTCTTTTAATTTGGCTAGCATAACCAACCCTTCGTTTTTGGTATGGAGGGACAAAATATTTAGCCCTCGTCCTTCTTCTGAAGTTAATGTAATAAGATTCACTGGTTCCGGAGCAAAGGCCATTATCCACACCGGGGTCAGGGTATGGGTAGGTCATCATTATTAAAGCCTCATATACTTAAGGATCCTGATCAAGGCAATGCTAAATACAAAAGGGACAGCCCCTGGTTTCTCATGCTTTCTCTCTTAGTTAACTTTCTAGTTGAGGAAGGAAAGCATACACTCAAACTTGTGAATAAGAACAGGAACAATAAGTTCAGAAAGGCAGAATGAGGGGCAACGACAATAAATGCTTGTAGATATTGAAGGGAGGGCTAATTGTTGACTGCTGAGTTGGAGGGAGTTTCATGCAGGAGCCGGAGTTTGTGGTTTGTTTCAGTGACGTTTTTCACTGGTTTTAAAAGCAACAGGGCAAGCACTTTCATTTTGCATGTTCAGGCTTTCTCTGGTTCATTAGAGGTTTCTCACTGTAGCAAAGCCAGGTGGACTTGGCACGGACACCTGGGAAGGTGCACAGAAGCCAGGGAATGCTGTCATTTTTGTTAATATGGGTGGAGAGTGGGGTGGGAGGCTAAACAGGATCCAGCAAGTAACTTGTTGGGGTGCTCTGCCCAGCCCATCCTAACTCCTTCTCCAGGTTACATTCTTTTTCTGAACTGCCTGGCCTCGCAGGGCGCTGCCACACAGAACAGCTCCCTGCCCTGAGGTGCAAAAGTATAATCCGCTGGGTTCCATCATGATGGGAATGAGGGCAAGAGAAGGTGCAGCGAATACCTGCCCAGGGTCTTCCTTCTCACATTTGGGGCAGGGCAGGAGAATCTCTTGCTTCTTTCTCTTACAAGGAACTTCTCTGCCAACTTGCTTCCTGCAGCCACTTCCTCTCACCATTTATATAAGAAGTGCCCAAGTGGCAAATGCTCACTCACATATAAGCTATATTCAGAAATTGATGATGTTCACTTTTGGCAACAAAATCTCCGTTTTTGCTTACAGTCAAGTTTCTTAATGCTGTCCTAGAGATTCAGAATTGTGATCTAGCAACTGTTTGTTTGTATAAGAAAACGTGCTGCCGAGCTTCTGTTATGCTTTGTCAGTCAAAATGACACTTGACATTTTCAGCTGTGACCTAAGGTACTCTCAGGGTAAGGAGAGCTTTGGGATAAAGCTTCTCAAAGAAAGTTTAGTTACCAAGAGTGAACAGCCAAAGTTTGTGAAAAAGAGTGAAAACGGGGCCTTCTGCACTCCCTGCCAGTAATATTCTTCAATATTACTGAGCAAAGAATTGGGCCTGGGCCAATGCCCTTAATGCTAAAGTGGATTAGCAGATATGCATAATTTTGAATTAAAAAAATCTCCACCCTTTCTTAATTGACACATATGTTTTTCCTCTCTCATTTTATTTGGACTGTAGTATGTTTACTTAGCTCTCTTAAATATTTATCACTTTAAATTTACAAATTTAATAAAACTTACAAATTTAATAAAAGCCTATCATAAAAAACCCAAATAATATTAGAAGATAGTTTCACCACTTCATGTAAGACAACATTTACATTTAAGTATATTTGTATTTCCTTCTCTAAGATAGTTTTCAAAAATTTTAAATCATGGTTATCTTTATTGCTAAAGTATAATTTTCAAAAAGGTGATATCATGACTTTCATGAAAATGTAAACATGTTTCAAAGATGATATTAAACTCCTTATTTAATGAGGAAACCAGTAAGGTATTTAAACTTGTTCAAATGAGAATATGAAGAATATATGTTTGTATATTACAGATATACATGCATACATATACACACAATCAGGAATGCTGAAGTGAATTAGCTGAAGATTTTATTTCTTTATTTATAGTGTGTGGTGGTGGGGGAGGGGCAGAGGGAGAGGGCAAGAGAGAATCTCAAGCCGACTCTGAACTGAGAGTGGAGCCTGACATGGGGCTCCATGATCACAACCTGAGCCGAAATCAAGAGCCGGTTGCTTAACCTGCTGAGCCACCCAGGCGCTCCATGAATTTGCCAAAAGATGGTGCAAAACTGATTCATATCCCATAGGAATAAAATGCAGTGTAACGATGGATGTTTAGCATCATCTAGTATTTCTGCCAACAAGATTCATTTGCATTGACGTACACAAGAATCACTTACGTTTACGTCAGTTTTCTACAACTTCACTTCTACCCCTACAGAGTTTTAAAGTATAGCCTAATCATGAGAAATAGAATCAAAGGTACATATCAGTAGCGCCATCAGATAACCCCTGGAGGACACCCACTAATCTCTTTTGTTCATTTCCAACTCTTGGACAGTTCTCCTGGCATGACATTTAATTACACTTCTGAATCTGGTGAGAGGTAAATCTAAACTTTTTAGGCGCTATTCTGGAAGGAGGCATGAGCTATCGTACATTCTTACAAGTTCATTAGTTATGGTGTGTAAGGCCTAAAATTAAGGCCCAATATTATGTGCAGCCTTGACATTTGGTACAACTGGGAGAACCCCAAATGGTCTTAGCTATAAATTCTCTTTCCCACTCTATAGCCACGGATAATGACCCTTAGCCAAACAGCTTGCCTTATCTGGGGGACCAGGCACTGTTCCTGTTTATCCCCGAGTGTAGGTGACATTCTCTGCCAGCCCACATAATAATTCAACAAGTATTGAATGGTGACTAACATAACATAATAAAATAAAATAAAATAAAAAACAAACAAACAAAAAACCCCAAGTCAATCACATCCACCTGTGGTACCAGGGGTCACCTCACCCTCTTGATACTATAAAACCTGTCTCCCACAGACCCTGGTTGTCCACTCTGGTCCTAAGTGCAACTCCTGTGTGACCCTGTGAGGGGTCCTCCACCCCCAGGCTCTCAGTATATGTGACTAGTGCTACTGTCAATCTCATCTGTACAGCGTCAGGTATTGGGTGTTCAGCCATCCCCATAACCAGAGGGTGGGAATGGCTCCATCCCAACAGGATGAATAGGAGGCATGGCAACATTAGCATGGAGAGTTGAATCAGAGCAGAACACGGGGAGGGAAAAGCACATATCTGATGGTAAATGAACCAAGGTGCAGCTGAAACGGCTGGTGAGACTTATGGGCTGGAAGAATCCTCTAGACAGAAGAAAATTCACATGCAAATATATGAACCAAAGGGCAGAGTTTAGCTTTGTTAAGAGACTGAAAGTTTTTCCAAAATGGCTGGAGTGTATGGAGAGCGCTGAGCCTGATTACTTAGAGATAAGCTGGACAGATAAGATGTAGCATTGAAAGCCAAGTTTAGTAGTTTAGAATTTATCTGAAAAGCAATGGGAACAATCAAAGGGGTGTGACATGATCAGGTTTGTGCTTAAATAATCATTATGGCTTTATCAGACAATGAAGAGCATTTAGACTAGAGATTAGGAGCCAATCAGGAGGTCTTTAAAGCAACCTGGGTAGAAATGTGGTGTCTTTTTCAAGAGTAGAGATAGAATGAAATGGACTTGGGGCATCTGGGTGGCGAAGTCAGTTAAGGTCCCACTCTTGGTTTTGGCTCAGGTCATGATCTCACGGTCATGAGACTGAGCTCCATGTAGGGCTCTGCGCTCAGCATGTAGTCTGCTTGAGATGCTCTCTCCCTCTCCCTCTGCCCTCCTCTCTCGCTCTCTCTCAAATAAATAAATCTTTGGAAAAAAAAATGAAATGGACTTAATTCAGGAAATACTGAAGAAGCAGGATTTTGAGGGTTTGGTGATGAGTTAGATGTGGGTGGGGTTGCCAGATTTAGCAAGTAAAAATCCAGGACACCCAGTTACATTTGAATTTCAGATAAAGTATAAGTATGCTCCATGCAATCACTGGGACATGTACTAAAAAATCATTCATTGTCTAACAAATTCAAATGTACCTAGGTGCTGTATTTTACCTGGCAACCCTAAGTGTGTGGTTGAGGAAGAAGGAAGAGTTGGGATGACTCCCAAGTTTTGGAACTAAAAGGTTGTCAGAGGAGTGAAACAGGGGGTTTTCTACTTACCCAGAATATAAATGCTGATTATAAATCTAACACTCCATGAGGAGAACCCACATCAAAAACACATCTTTCTGAAGGCGATTTTACATTATTACGTTCTTCATAAAACATTGGTGTGTTTTGAATTTTTTTTTCTTGGAAAAAAGAGAAAAGGCAGAACTGTTAAAAATAGAATAGAAGATGGGAAGACAAAGGTCCCAGCACAAGTAATAGTATGTGAGCAAGTGAGCAGGACTCAAGGTTGAGAAGTTCCTGACCTTGGATTGTTTTGATACTAGGTAACTATAGTCATGCTCATCTCTGCTTTTCAGTATGATTGTATGTGAGTTTTACTTTATATTAAGGGAAGTTGCTCCACTCAACAGTGTGGCAGGGTTTCTGAACTTTCAAGGGCAAATAAAAGAGATTCTGGATATTAAATCCAGCATCTAATGGTAATGGATCGTAAAAATTAATCTGGGATGGATTATAAGCCCAAAAGTAAAAGCTAAACCTACAGAACTTCTAAAAGAAAGCAGAGGATATCTTCACAATCACAGAATAACTAAAAGTTTCTTAAGTAAGGTGTAGGAAGGAGAAAACCATAAAAGAAGAAAATCTTAAGTTAGATTTTATAAAAATTAGAATTCTATTTGTTAAAAACTTTGTTAAGAAAACGAAAGGACAAGCCATAGTTGGCCATAATATTCAGAAAACATATATCTGACAAAAGACTTGTATTAAGAATATTCTTAAAACTTCTATATCTTGATAATAAAAGACAAACTTAATTTAAAATAGGCAAGACACCGAAAGAGATACTTCACAAGAGAAGATTTATGGACAGCCAGTAAACTCAGGGGAAGGTAATCAACAATTAGTGTTTGTGGAAATATATTTTGCTGAAGACTACAATGCAATGGTACTCACCCCAGTAGAGTGGCTGAAATGAAAAAGGCTGACAGTTCCGTTGGAAGGATATGGAACAATTGGACCTCATTCATACTGGCGGGAAAATAAAATGGTACAGCCTCTTTGGAAAATTGTTTAGCACTTTCTTATAAAATTAAACATATATTTATCATATGACCCAGAAATTCCTCTCCTGTGTATTTATACAAGGGAAATGAAAACATATTCCCATGAGAAGATTTATATTAGAACACTCAGTGATGTTTTACTCATAATAACCCCAAGCAGAAAGAAATCCAAATATCTGTCAACCAGTGAAGAAGTAAGCAATGGTACGATCATATGATGGGGGAACACTCAATAAAAAAAGGAACAAGCCACTGAGGCACAGAACAACCCTGATGTATTTCAAAAACTATGTTAAGGGAAAAAAGCCAGACACAAAAGAGAGCAGAAGGAATATCTTTTTATGTATTTTGGACTCGCTTGGTCTCATGCACGTTTCTTAGGCTCAGTGTCCTCTCTGTGACAATGTGGATAAGATTCCATATATGAAAGGTCTTAGTGGACACCCAGGTGGTAAGTCAGGATTCGATCAATCAGTCCTTTTCTCTTACTCATTTGTGTTCCTGCCCTTGGTAACAACTGATTAAATAGCTTGAAGAATTTGTTCACATCAGGACCCATAGGGTTGGTTTTAGGCACACAGAATCAACTGATAGTTATCAAAAAAGAGTCTTGAGTGAAGATATATGTATTTTTAAAGACCATTATATTTAAAAATTATGTGGCATTGTTTTGGAATATTTTGCTTATTTAATCACTGTGAAGCCTTTTTAAAAGAGCTATTATTTCTTTTGTAAGAACTACTACTTTAAATGATATTTTTCTCTAGAAAATATTTTTCCCCAAAATAAATCTGTCCTATGTTTTATTTTAAAGATAGTTTTAGTAATTTAAAGTATTCATAGCTTCTCAAGGAATGCTCAAATAGACCTATATCAGTTTAAGATAAGTGAAATAAAAATGAGAACATGGAGCTTTATAACATGCAAGTTAATACTAATGTATGTGTGAAATTATGATCACATTATTTACAGTTTATTCAG